>NW_028128662.1:0-19760 GCF_965231255.1 Vanellus vanellus | reverse complement strand
AATCCACTCAAAAAATGGTGACGACGACACCTTACTGAAATGCAGTGAAGTTTATGAAATCGCAGCTGTATGGTGCTTGCAGCTGAGCATCTTAGTAAGTGCACAGCAACATTATTATTCTAACCGATTTCCCACATCTCAAATTCATATCTGACATTTCCACTGTCCACTTCTTCCCAGCCTCCAACCACTACCTGCGGTTTCAAAATCAATAATCAGGACTCATTCTCTCTCCTGTAAAGGCCCTTCATTGTTTGTTAGCTTGGTCATTTTTTGTTTCGTTTATTGACTTTCGCCATTTCTCATGCTGTTTAACAGTAGTCTTCAGTGTTTATGTATTCTACTCACCGGTGAGATAAATGTACATCCTGAATCATTTCCTATTTCCTTCTTAAGTCTTTCCCCTCAAGAAAAATGAAAGAAGAAAAATTCCATTTCTGTAGTAGATTTACTACTGTTCTTCCCTGTTCCCTAACCACATGCCAATACAGCCTCCTGTCTTGGCCAAGTCGCTTCAGCCACGCTTTATATATATTACTGTAGGCAACTTGTTGATTTACCTCCTCATCATCATTTAAATCCATGAGATGTCTCTGAGGACTTGATTTGTGGTCTGGGGAGCAAGGTTAGTCTAGAGCTTTTGTTTGCTTCGTTCCCCTGCATGCTGGTGTACTGCAACTTCCTGCAGTATCACCTTTCTGGTGGTGTGACAAGAGTCAGCTCAGATCTGGACTCCTGAGCGTTGCTCCAAGTTTAACATGAGGGAAAGTACTGCTGCTCTTTCTGGATGTTTGCTGGGGCTGATGACTCATTTCTGCTGTTATCCATCACAAGTCCCCGCTGGGTCACAGACCTGAGCCAAAGCAACCTTGAAGTTGGATCTAACTTAACAGTTGAACCTGCTTGGAGAAGAGGATTGGGCTGGGTGACCTCCAGACCTCCCTTCCAACCTACAATCAATCTGTTCGTTGCAAGTCAAGCCTCCATTTTCAGTGTCATTAGTCTTGCAATAAAAACCCCACAACCTTATGTATACAAAGCTAGTAGCACCGCTCACGTGCACTTGGCCTGCATGAATTCAAGTGCAGATGAGAGTACTCCCAGGCTCTGCTGTGTCCGGGGTAGCAGTGGTTCCCCTAATCTCCGTAAGACACCATGATGGGTCTTTGCAGGTGTTCAGGAAGATTGGGAGGTACTTGACGTACTTCATGGTGGCTCTTTCGTCTTTCCCAGAGACTTCTGTTCATCTGCCTTGGCTTTACATCTTTGTACCAGCTGGTTATACCAAACCCATGAACCTACGTTACTGCATTTCTAACACTACCACCCCTGTCAGACCCAGATACTGTCCCAAATCTGTATCTCACCCAAATTTCTGGAGGCTAATCTCTAACATATACCCGGAGTTCTCTCTTTCCTGTATTTCAGCTTTGACAGAACCTTTGTTTGGGGACAGCTGAGGCGTACCTCATGAATCACACCTAGGGAGAAGCCCTGGGCAATCTGTGAAGGCAAGCAGAAGACATTTCTGTATAACTTACTTAATAAACCTTGTTACTGACACCTTTCAGGGAACCTAATGTCTGCATATGCGTAACAGAAGCCCAGTTTTCAGGCTGCATGATTAACAAATCACTGCAATTAGCTATTCCCATCATCATCTCCTTTGCTGCCCTGCCTAACAAGGAAACTTGTAGCCTGGGATGGAGATGGGGATGGAAAAGGCTGGAACCAAAATGATCATTCATAAAATGTGTCAAGGGTTTATCTCTCTGAGAACTAATTCTAGACAGAGTCTGGCCTCTCAACAGTCAGGGAGCAGAGAACTTAGTCTGAGACTAAAGTATGTTTTACAGACGGAGAAAATTGGCTTAACTCTGTGGCATTTTATGAAAGTAGCAATAGTGTGGCTGTGGGTGCAGAACGGTAGTCAACTTTCTGAACTGTGCACACATACACAAAGTTATAGGCAATAAAGATTTCAGGACGGCACTCCAAATAGAGGCATTTTATTTGCTGCGTGATTTCTTTCACTCTGACATGAACAGGACAGTTAAATACCACCAACAATGCAGTTCAGTGAATAATTTTACAAGACAAGGCTCTCATCTCTGTCTTACGTTTGCCGTTGACCGTGGCCATTCTCTCCTTCCAAGTGTCCCATATTTTACAGCCTAGCAGTTCTTGTCCTCTCAGTATTCTTGTTATCTATTTGTGGAAACGTTTTGATCAGCATAACCCTTTTGCTGCCTGTGAATGAGGAAAACGTTGTCAGAAGGTATGGACACTGTTGGACCAGGTATGGACCAAGGCAGCATACTCATCCTCTCAGCAGCGTGTTAAAGGAACTGGTTGACTCCCTGTGAGACAGGTTGTTTCTGGATGAGTCAACTGGTGAGTGCCTGAGACCGTGCCAGAATCTGGCACGTAAGAGTCAGCACAGAGCTATGGCTGCAGTCACTCTTCTGCCATTGGCATCGGTAACTGCGGTGTGAGCTCCCACCCTGCCAGTGTGTTGTTCTGCTTCCTCGCCATAATGCACTGTGGGTTTAAATATCTTGCACTTGTTGGTAGTGTCAGGATGTGTGTGAAGCTGGGTTGGGTTGGGTTTTTTTAGCTTATTATCCACCTTCCTTGTCCCCATCCCCTCAACCAGAACTACTCCTATTTTAATTAGGATGTCTCTTATTTTAATGCAAGTGATTAGGATAGAAGTCAAAAGTATATATCATCATAGTGATTTTCATCATAAAACTTTCTTGTTGCTTGTGTACTTAAAAATACACATCTTTCTACAGCTCTACAAGGTTTTTGTTTAAGCTCAGAAGCACGTTTGTGTATTTTGAATCTGTGGCATCACTGATCAAACCTCAGGAAGCATTAAGAGACAACTGCATGACAGCGTTTCATCTCTTTATATGTTGGTTATTAAATCAGCATAAAGAGGGAGAGAATTAGAGTTATGCCACTGCATCCCCTTTTGTGTGTCACATTAAAAAAAAAAAAAAATTAAACAGATTTCTTTACTCTTACTCCGTTGGTTTGTGCAATTAAACAAAATAAGCATTCACCACCGTTGTGGCACTTCTTTTTGTTCATCCACCATCAATTATGTTTTTTCAAAAGTCCTCTTTAGCCAGGAAGTGAACCTCATCTTAAAATAGCAGGAATATAGGCTGAGAAATACGGTCTGCCACAGGTCCAGGCGTAATCCTACGAGCTGCTCTATCTGCCCTAGCGATTTTCGGTTCCAAAGTAACCCCATTAAGAGGCGTGCTGCGGGGATGTGGCGACGTGGTGTAGGAAATTCGTGGTGGAAGTGGGATCCAGCAGCTCAGCAGTGCTAATGCCGCCCGGTCACAGCAGCCTCCCCTCTCATTCTTCCCTGTTGCTCGGCCCCGGTGAAGGCAACGGGAACTTCACGTCCGTCGAGAGCAGCGACAGCAGGCAAATACATGTGGCTCTGCGCCAAGTTGCACTCTCAGTTTTCCCATCTGTAAAACAGGGATAATAGTTTACCAACTTCAAAGGGGTGTTGGGCAAATTAATCAGTCAGTGCTTAATGAAAATACCTTAAAAATACAAAATTAACTCTTCGTGCTCGAGATGCATCGAGGTGCGCTCCGTGGCCTCTTGATTCCAGACAAAGGTCCTCTTGATTAAATTAGACTGCTAATGTATTAACGCATTAGCACACTTGAAGGAAGAAAAGTTTGAAAAAGCAATTTGGCTTCATCACATGAGCGTTGTGTATACTTAATGGAAATTTTTCCAGCATTCACAAAACAAAGAAAAATCAATAAAATGTCTGCCAACTGTTCCACTGAAAACATTTTATAATCTATAGCGCCGAGAATCCTGAGCCAAGATAAACCAGCGTTGCTGACAGAAAATACTGACAATTATTTTACATTGATTCAACTTGGCCCGGCCCAGACTGACCTTGTTTATTCATCTCAGTCTTTTAATTCATATTAACTTGGCATCAAAATGGGACATGTGGCATGTGGGCTGAAGACCCATTTCTGTATCTTAGACTCAGATAAATGTAGCACATTGAGTACTTCCAGTGCCTTGAGCTCTTAGGTAGATTTATATGCATTAGACAGAACTGGTTAAGTTCCTTTTATCCCCGCCGGGCTTTTCATGTCTGTTGACTGTAAAACTAGAAGCTCAGTAGAAGTAACATCTTCTTCTAAGCCTTCGGATATACATGAAATCCTCCCAGTCCTGGTCAATTTTAAAGACACGTCCAAAGAGGATGGAAGGGTTTAAGCTCTTTTAAAAACATAAAAATAGAAGGGTTATGGCAATTTGGCAGCCAAAAAAAAAAAAAGCAATTTGCAGGTCTCGGCAGAATCCGAGGCTGTGTGTAAGAAAGCTGATCAAGACACTACGGAGGAGATAATGGGGTCGAAGAGCAGAAGAATCCCTCCATTTTTGCAACCAGCATAATCTGGTCTCCAATGAAGTTTCTTAGTTTCTTTTGCTAAACCAATAAAGCTTAGCGTGATGGGAGAGTTGCATTACGGCAGCTTAAAAATGTCTCGGGAAAGCTGATGAGGGGAGTCACTTGGAGTCACTTTACAGATGCCCAGCTGCTTGCAGAGCTGTCGCCCAACGGGTAGCGTGAAGACGAAGGCGCAGGGAAAATCTGAGCTTTTTCTTTTATTATTTATGTTCTCGCCAGTAATAAAGATCTTTTTTCATGCCCGGAATGTGTTATTTGTATTATCAATGCCCAGCCAGCTATCGCACTGTGGCAGTTAACAAATCAGGTGCCGCATAAAAAAAGCATCCACGTTTTCATTTTCACAACAACACTTTCATATCTGAAAGCCACCCTCGAGGAAAACATTGCTTGAGTCAAACATGACTACATCCACGGAGGAGGAAAAGCCACCCAAATGAGGAGAATCCCCCCCAACAGGGTTCGAGTTGGCCGGGCTTGAGAGGTTTAAGATTGTTTTTTTTTCTCTGTTCGACTTGTTCTTGCTGAAGACAACACTCCTTGGGACTTCGCCGGGCACTCGGCACCTTGTGGATGGCAGGATGAGCGGCAAGATAGCACAAGATAACCTCCAAATTTCCAGTTCCACTACCTTGGGAATGGATTGCTGTTCTGCACGCCTACATAAGCAGAGATTAATGATGAGTGAAGAAACCAAGACAAGCAAAACCTTAAAAAAAAAATATATATATATCCATCTGCATTTTCCATAATGCATCACTGGCGTTTTCCTCCCTGCAGCTCCTTCATGGCTTGGATTTCGGTGATGGAAGTAGTGTGGGGACAGGGTTTAATGGCAAAAAAAAACCACAAAAAATATCCCAGAAAGTCAGCGCTGCCTTTTGGGTCTGCCATCCTCCTCTCCTGGCATCCGCCCCACCACCTCCCCGCAGGGCTGCCACGGTGCCAGGCGCCTGCTGCCTGTATCGCACGTCCCCTGGTCTGTCCTGCCTGACAAAACCTTCCCTGCTCCAAAAAACATCAGCTTTACACCACGTCTTTGAATGACGGGGACGGTGCTGGGGCGACTGCACAGCCAAGTGTGTGATCCTAGTGACGCTCAGTCAACAAACTGGTAAAAAAGAACTACAGTTTGTGGCCAGGGAATTACGCAGGCGCTTGAAAAGATAGAAAACAAACAAAACAGCTCTGCCCTGCTCTGCAATGTCTCCCCAACTCTTCAGTCCTTGCTCCCTCCCCTCCCATCACTTCTCTTTTTTTTTCAAAGACCCACCAGGTGCAGGTGGGCAGAGGACACCGAGCGCAAGCCTGGAGCGGATGGTGGCACTACCACGACCCCCATGGAGAAACCATTGTCCAGCAGCCGGGAAGGTAAGCGAAGGAGTTGCTTTTAAATATGCACAAGGGGATGAAACTAGAAATAATGGTGAATGGTATCTTGAGAAAGAACTTGGATCTAGGAAGAGAAGTAAGGCAGTGGCATTGCGACATGCGCTTGTTTTGTGTATACTTGGCAGGAGGACTCGGCTACCTGCTCTCGCAACGTAGAATAAATCGCCCGATCGTATGAATCTTCTTATCTTGCAGTGCTATTTAACAAAGAAGGGCGAAGCGTTCCTTAGTTTCGGTTGTTGTTGCTGTGTTGTTGGGTGCACGCGATGGCCAGGTCCAGCAGCAGAGCCCCACCAGTCACGTTGTCCTATGAAGCAGCGTTTTACACTGCTGCTTCTCCAGGGGGTTCTGGAGCAAACGGGCCCAACCGTTCGGCCTCGGCAGCATTTGGTATCTCCATCAGAGCATGTCCAAAGGAGTGGAATGCTATAATAGAGGAGTAGTGTGGCATGAGAAAGTCATGGTTACAGAGTCGTCCCGTAAAGTCAGCCAGGCAGGGATAGGCAAGAGTATTTGCACAAGGCGTGAGAGGAGGATTTTTATCTTCTGCCTTGTCCGGGTGTCCCATCACTATACTGGCAGGTCTGTAGGAACCGAGCCAGTCTACAGGCATGGAAAGTCCAGGCGTAACTGCAGTTCCTGTAGCCACGACCAAAACCAAAGAGTTTCAAGCAAGCTGGCTATGGGTGAGCTTCCACGTTACAGCAATGCTGAACCAGCAGCTTGCCACCATCGGCACGGGAAGGTCCTGCCTCCCCCTCATCATCACTTTCCACCCGCGTTTATGGGATCACACATATTAACCCAAGTGGAAAACAAAACAAAACAAAAAAAAAAAGATTTGTTTTCTTTCCCGTGGGCTTTTGTCCATCCCTCCCTGAAGCCAAGTGCGTTGCTCGGGGGTCAGAGGACACCCCAGACGGCACTAAGTGAGGGGCAGAAGTGCATCGCCTGCAGCAGGACTTCTTTTTGATGTTGGCAGCTGTTAATTCGGCTCAAGCCGTAACACGAAGCCTCATCCTCAAGCACCTCCAGCAGCACCCCGACAGCAAAAACCCTCCCGAGACACAGCACGGGCTCCCTCGCAATGCGTGCATCTCGCTCCTGCCAGCAGCTCTGCACCAAGACGGGAAGATGCGGGAACCCCAGTTTATGGCTGGACTCATGTCTCCACGCTGCCCTAGCCACAAAAATCGCAGTTGCTTTCACTTGGTGTAGTGTTTGAGGGAATATACATACCCTACATGTATAGACTTGTATAAGCAATATATTAAATATTTTAATTCATCCATTGAATAACAGGATATAGTATAGCTGTGTCCTATCAAAGAATGAAAGAGTTACTTAATACCGTACCCTTGTTTATTTGGGTTTTTCAGTGAGTTCAACAGAATGTAAATAATGTGGTGCTCTTCTCTTTTTTTTTTTTCCGAAGGAAATTTGAGAGCAGTTCCTTCAGAGCAGGTAACGCATTTCTGATTTATTTTTTTATTTCTGCTTATTATTATTTACTCTATTTTGCAGCTTCCTGAAACTCCCCAAGCCTGTCCCTGCAAGCTGTCTGCCTGCAGGGCTCTTGCTGAAATTGGTAGAAATGCTCCTATACCGTGCTGCTAGAGCGGGGCTTCATCAGCGGCTTTGAATTGAGCATAAAAAGTAAAAAAAAAAAAAAAAGAAAAAAAATTATTATTATCCAATGCCTGTTGGATGGGACCTAAGAAAGAACTTATTGTCCTCCATCCATGTTCGTCTCACACGAACTGGCTGGCGCTCGTATTGGCGCTTTCAAGAGTGAGACCGCAGTAAGGAGGAGTGAAATACTACCCTATGGTTTCATGATTGCTTTAAGCTGATTTAACTGCAAGGTGCTGCCAAAAAAGGTGGACCATCCCTTCCCCCACTGCCAGCCTCCAATCCTATGTCCTCCTCCCTCTCCTGCGCCGGCTTGGGCGCTCGCTCCACCCCGCGAGAAGCTCAGCAGGGCAGGAGAGGAGGAGAAGACCTCTACCTGGGTAGGGGGACACTAACATGTCCCCCAAATCCTTTGGCTCCCCACTATCTGCCATGGGGACATTCCCTCCCAGCTTGGTTTGGTGTCCCAGGTGGTTGGGTGTCAGTGAGGCTGCGTATGGAGCACATAGATCCTGTCTGCAGTGCTGATGAGTCAGCAACGTGCAGCACCAACGCAGTTCTACTTTAAAGGAGAAAATAAAATTAAATAAAGGAAAAGGAAGGGAAGGGAAGGGAAGGGAAGGGAAGGGAAGGGAAGGGAAGGGAAGGGAAGGGAAGGGAAGGGAAGGGAAGGGAAGGGAAGGGAAGGGAAGGGAAGGGAAGGGAAGGGAAGGGAAGGGAAGGGAAGGGAAGGGAAGGGAAGGGAAGGGAAGGGAAGGGAAGGGAAGGGAAGGGAAGGGAAGGGAAGGGAAGGGAAGGGAAGGGAAGGGAAGGGAAGGGAAGGGAAGGGAAGGGAAGGAAAAGAAAAGAAAAGAAAAGAAAAGAAAAGAAAAGAAAAGAAAAGAAAAGAAAAGAAAAGAAAAGAAAAGAAAAGAAAAGAAAAGAAAAGAAAAGAAAAGAAAAGAAAAGAAAAGAAAAGAAAAGAAAAGAAAAGAAAAGAAAAGAAAAGAAAAGAAAAGAAAAAAGAAAAATAGAATAGAATAAAACAAAATAAAAGCTGTCTCATGGCAGCATGAATAAAGGCACAAGAGTGGCTGTACTTTAGCTTCCTCCCAATTACAGTTCTTGTTGAAACTTTTATTTTTTGAGGCTGAAGTAGTCAATGTTTGGCCTCAGTACAAACAGATCATTTTAAAAAACAAAAAAAAAGAGAGAAAGGAAACGTTTCAACCTCCCAGCGGAGCAGGATGGCACTTATTTATTTCTTTCATTGCAAAACCAGCCCATGCCAAGTAAAATCGTGCTCTAAGAGCTGTTCTACCAGTCCTGAAGCACTGGAGAACAACACATGCCAGCCCCACCTCTGCAGCGTCCCGCCGGCCCCTGCGCATTTTCCCTGGGTGGAGGATGGGGAAAAGCTGGGGAACAGGTGAAGGGGTCACCCTGGCAGGAAATCCCTGTACTCAAAGGGACAACCAAAGATGGCCTTTGAATGGCTTCGGTGGCCTTTGAATGGCTTTGGTGGCCTTGGGATGGCTTCGGTGGCCTTGGGATGCAGGGGAGAAAAAAATATAGCAGTGGTGATGGTCTAGAGGCACTGGTGGTTTTCCTGGGTTTGCAGCTGGGTGAGGTGCTCTGTGTCCCACGTTAAGCGGTTGGATCAATGAACTGGAGAAGTTTGAAAGCTCTGAACTATCACACTAAAACCCACGAGCACAAATGGGAGTGACACAAAGAACAAAACTTTGTTGTCACATCCTTAAGGATGTACACAAGGGAGCAGTTGGAGCATCCTTTGGTTCCTAAAGGTTCCTGCCACCAAGTGGTTGCCGTAGCTAAAAGTTGGTGGGTCAAAGTGTGACCTCCGCGGCCCCGGGTGGAGATGCCCTAATTTTCCCACACATTGCAGAGCTGCTTGTGCACAGGAAAAATGGGGCACCTCCACCCCTCTCTGAGCCGCTCTGGTTCTCATGGGACTGAGGGGACAGAAGTCCCAAGCACTCTGAGGAGTGCTTGGGCTGCAGAGGGAAATAAGCCTGTGGTGCACACCAAGGTTTTTTGGGGTAGGAAAGCCATCCACCCACACAACACTTCTGGGAATATGTTTCCAACACTGTTCTGCCCTGACTTTTAATGGCGTGTGGAAATAGAGGAGGCTTGCAGCGACTGGGTACCCACCAGCACCCAGCAGATCAGAGCAGCCCCTTTCTAGCTGGACTGACCTGGCTTTTGGTCAACCCATCCCAAATCCAACCCAACCCCACCGTCAGCAGCAGCCCTATGCCCAGATGCCGCCACCAGCGTGCTGCCAGCGTTTGATGGGCAGCCTGTCCCCAAGGTCCCCCTTTTCACCCTTCCTTCTCCCCCCTGGGGCTGGCGTCCCTCCACCACCACTTCCCGCACGTTGCTTCAGAGGGAGCCCTCACAATACCGGGCTCGGTGCCACGCAAGGGGAGCACACCCAAAACCCAGCCCTTCTTGCACAGTCAATTCTGCAGGAAGAGCTCTGCAGCTGCAAGCCAGAGGATTTTTTTTTCCTTTGTCCCCCTTCGCCAGGTTGTGGGCGAAAGGCTGAAGCCAGAAGTGACCTATCTAATCCCCAAAGCAAACGGCCGTGGAGGCCCCAGTGGGGACATACCCAACACAGACCCTATTTTTTTTTCTCAGTGCATCATAGTGCGTCTGCCTTGCTTGCTGCTGCTTCAGCTATGAGGAAGCTTCTCCTCCCTGAAACTCTAAAGATCGAGCAACAAAAATGTTCCCAGTCACCTGCCAGAGCAGCTGGCTGTCACACAGCCAAATGACGCTCAAGCAGTTGAACGAGATTTGTCTTATAGAAGGAAAGCCTTAGCCCTACAGCGTGCAAGAGGCAGCTCAGAGGCAAGAAGGTGCTACTGCAGGGGCTGACGGCATCCCCACAACAGCAGTGCCGGTGGCTTGGGACTAGCAGAGGGCACCCGTGTCCCCACTGCAGCCCTTTGGTGCATGGGTGGTGATGGATGACCACCATGGTGGTCTCAGCTCGCAGGTAGGACAAATGCCAAGTTGGTTTGGGACCGGCGGTGGCCAGAGCATCCCATCACTGGGGACAAAGGTGAGGATGGCATAGGTAGATGCCAGAGGAGTGAAGATAAGCTGCAGTTTTTCTCACCCTGTGCACAGCTCTGTTGGGTACAGCTCTTCAAGCAACAGAGGAGAAGCAAATGAGAAGTGGGCATCCCATCTGCAATTTCTGGTGGTGTCAGGATTTGATGTTCACATTCACTTCTGTCTTCCAGGAAAGGCTGGAGATGGGATGGGAATAGCCTGGAGGGCCATGCTGCTCGAGACCCAGCCTACACTTGCTGCTTTGAGCAGGGTCATCTCCACAGGTTCCTCCTGGCCTGCGTTATTCTTGGATTTGGTAATCTTGAGGAAACTGTCTAGGTTGGGTCAAAGAGTCTCCATTTAGCAGCACCCAGCCTTAGATAAGCAAAACTAAGCCTCCGAACAGCCTGGTCACCAACCCCAGTACAAATTAGACCCTTTGGAAAACATGAATCTCAACTGCTCTGTCGTTTCTGGGCTGGAGACTGATCACTTGAGATCTTCATCACTTGAGATCTTCATCACTTGAGATGCTGAAGCCAATGGCGCCCTTATGGCTACAAAATGGTTGTTTTAATGTGGTACCACTCAGCTAAATGCCTATCAGCCAGAAAAGTTTTGCTTGATGCTCTCCAAGGGAAACAAGGCATTTGCAGTGAAAGGGAGCAGTACCTGTAGATCCTACCAACAGGCACATCCTTCCACATAGCCATTCCTGCAGCCTAGAATTGGGCTGTCTCCACCTGAAAAAAACAGGTGTTATCTAAAATAATTCCTCGTGGGTCCTTCATTTATTCCTCTCTCTCCCACTCTTGTCCTTTCCCGCCTTCATCCTGCCCTTGAGAATAATCCCCAGGTTGAAAAGCGTAACCTCCTGCGAACACTACGGCAGCACAGTGATGAGGTTGCTCTGTATTTCCTGCTCCGGGAGACTAAAGGGATCCTTCGTTCTTGCCTTAGACCTGGGGAGACGGAGCAAACCACAGCCTCCATCCTGCTATCCCCGCAGGTCCGAGATGGCTTAGTGGCTTTTCAATTACAGGGTGTGCCTTCCCATACTGCTCCTCCCTTCACCTGCCGGAGCGGGACCACATCATTACCATGCAAAGCCCCACAATCTGAACTCTCCAGGGCACAAGTGGATGCTCTCCTGTCAGGATATTCATGTTTTCCTGCTCTGGATGACTAGCTGCTCGTTACCATAGGCAGCAGCACTGCAACGCTGGCTTCCACCGTTCCTGGACAGCCCTCTTCCAGAGCGATGAAAATCAACTCTCCTCAAATTATTACGGCTTCTTTTATTGCTGGGGTGCTACATCTGAAAAAAAGATGCAGATGTCAGAAGAGGGTTCCAGTCATTATTGAGTCTCATGCCTTTGATGAACATTGAGCACCTCTACAAGCTGAATGCCACATCACAGACTTCCCACGCCACACCACCAAGTCTACTTTAGTGTGACCAGAGAAGTTTGCAAATATATATATATATTTTTTTAAAAAGTATTAAGAAAAGCAAGTGGGTACATCTGCAGAACTGGGTTCTTGTTAACCTCTCCCCAGCCAGAGGCACAAATCATAAAACCCAGGTCAGATACCTGTCTGATGCACTCAGGACCCTGAGCTTTGACCAACGGGGACCTACCCAAACAACCTTGGACTCTACATGGTCAAACATGATGTAATGGTTTTTGTTTTTTTCTTCAGCCTGCATTCACCTTCCACCTATTCCTTTGGTCCCCAGAGCAAGCACCAGCAGAAACCCCTCTGCATCAGCTCTGGGGAAAAAAGAGCCACCCTTTACCTCCAGTCGCCGATGCTCCTCAAGGCTTTACTGCTGTGGTTCCCCTGCCAAAAAAAAAAAAAAAAGAAAAATCTTTAGTATTTTTTGGAGCCTCCAACAAGTGCCATTCGGAGAGCCCACAGAAAGCTTGCAGCCACCAAAAACCAAGGCACGTACACACAGCCCCTCCCCAGTAAGAGCTGCTGGTGGATAAGGCAACTTGTAACCTCCTTGAAGACACCTGCCTAAGCAGCAGTTACGGCCATGAAGCCGTGCTTTGAGTTTCGACACTGGAATAACCCAGTGGGGTTCAAATGGGATGTTGGGGACGCTTTCTTACCATCTTCAAACAACCTCTGAGGATTAACGGGGGCCACCCCTGGCATCTCCCAGCAAGGGCAGTGCCAAGCTGGAAACCAAACTCTATGTCCACACGGCACTCGTATTGAGCCATCACACTTCTCCTGTCTCCTGCTCCCTCGGCGCTGAGGGAGGGAGGGAGGGAGGTTGTACAGGGGTACGCCATTTCAGAGGGTGATCTCTACCTCTGTGGTGAAATGCACGTACCATGAGATGGAGCTGCTGCTCTGGTAAAGGTTCCTTATGGAGCTGCAAGAGTTAGGGGAATTTTTTTTTTTTTTAATTTTTTTTATTTTCCCCTCTTTCCTGAAGTCAAGGAGTGCTCACGAGTCGCAGTGCTCCCACAGCCTGACACGGCCCCCGACGGCCACCTCCTGAGGCCGAGCCCACCTCCCCTTTCCCACGCCAGCCAGTGTGTCTTGCCCGCCAAGACGCACGTTCCCCTTTGTTTTCAGCTCCACACCTAGTTTTTTGCTTTGCGTGGCACAGGGCTGGCTACTCATCTGTAATTCAAAAGAAAGCAATGACTCATGAGGCTACAGCGCTTTCCAGGGCAAAGTATTTCATGTGTTTCACAGGCACGCTACCTCGTGTTATGAAATAACCTCTAATTTTGGCCCGTATCTTCCCCACTGTCATGTCCTTTGCTAAACCAGAGGCCTGGTGTTTCCACCCAGCACACAAAGGGGATTTCTGCCCAAATCAGGTATTTGCCTTGTGTGAGGAATGGAAAAAGCCGTCCCTGTGTAACTTCTGAGAACCTCGCTACCTGCTGGCATCAGCCCACCCTTGTGGTGTTTGCGGTGTGTTTTAATTAGGAGGTAACAAAAATCTAAAGTTTCACTTTTGCTGATAAGGTGCTGGGAAAGGGGCTAAAAGGCTGGCAGAGCCTCGACTCCCAGCCCCTTGCATCCCAACCCCATGTCCAGCATAGGGGACACCAGGAGCTGGAGCTGGAGCCCTTGGTTTCCCCAAGAGCAGCCAGGGAGAGGGGGTTGCAAAAGGGCATAAAAAAGGGGGAGAAGTGCCTTACTTTGGATGAAAAGGCAGCTTTAGTGCTGTGTCCTCCATTCCCAGGCCAAACTGGGATGGAGCCTCTCTTCTCCCCGGGTTGGGATGGTGTTTCCTGTAACCACGCAAGGTGTCCATCCCTCATTGCCTGTCCCTCCAGCCTGCCTGATCCCGCCTGTCTTTCCCCTCTGCAGGACACAGGAGATAGCGGGTCCCTCAAAATTGTGCACTTCGGGCTGGTGTGACCCCCTTGGCAGCCAAAGCAAAGGACGGGAAACCTCACCAAGGTGGCCAAGTTCACAGGAAGTCCTCCAGCCAACTTCCAGCCAGCCCTGGATCCGACCACCAGCAGAAGGAGAAGCGCCAGGCTGAGCAAAAGCGCTGCCCTTGGACCTCCAAATTATTCCTGGGTTAGCAGGAACGCGCCCACGTGCAAACAGTGTTTGCTTATGGAGGGCAATTTGGTGACATTTTCGTCGTGTCACTCAAAGACATCAAAAAAGAGAGTAATTGTGGATTCCCATTTACCGTACCAACACAACGCTGAAAAATTTGGGGGTTGGGGGGGAGGGAGGGATGTTTCTTGGACAAATCCATAAACTTCTCAGGACAAAGTCCATAGTTCTCTGCACATTGTATATTTTAACAATCATCTTCACTCGGAAGCAGATTTGAATTTCCACTCGAGGCTCTGAAAACCGTCCTATTGAGATACCAGCCGATAAAAATCTTCACTCAGGATACCTCTGTGAAAGAGCAGCCTTTCACAGTCGGCGGCGTTTTTTCGAAGAATGCTCTCAATTTTCATATCTAGATATATCATCTTAGTTGAATAACCATTATTTTGCCTTGGAAAAAAAAAAAAAAAAAGACGCAGAACCTCTTAAACATCATTCCGTTGGAGTCCAGATTTTAATCTGCCTCCTCTAACCACGAAGAGAAAAATGCGCTCAGAAGGGTAATGTAACCTGTTTCAGCCCTCTGTGGTTTTTCTTTCTGATGGGGAAGAGAGGGGCGAGCATCATCGCGAGGCTTTCTTCCCACCACTTGATCAGCATGTAGGGATGCCGGGTTTTTTTGGTGCTCTACCATAGTCTGGGTTAAGCTTTTCTGGGGGGAAAGTGTTGGGTGGTTGCAACCTGAAGCCAGCGAACTTCTTCAAATCATTTTTTTATGACGAGAAAATTTGTAGGATGAGCGGTCTGAAAATAAAAGCGTGGTAGAAACAAAAAAAACAAACCAACAGAAAGCACAACCAAACCAAGCCATTGGAAGTATTTTATTAACAAAAATTTTGTGTTTACCCAAATTTGCGCTCGCTGTGGGAAAAAGGTTGCATTTTCCCCCTACGGGCACAAATCCTGCTGAATTTCTGCTGCATGACGGGCGATTTTGACTGCCCTGGAAAAACTCCTCATCCCATTTTGGTACTTTTGCCAAATTGGCGCCTTCGCCACACATCTATTTGAAGGAGACTTTATATATTTTTTTTTTCTCTTCGTGGCTTGAAGAGAGCAAACCGGCTGCAACGTGTAGGGGGTTTTTTGGTTTGGGGTTTGTTTTTTTTTTGCACGCTCAAAGGGGGGAAAAAAATTAATAAAGAGGGTTTTGAACCAGAGCAGGCTGCTGGGTCGCCTCCCAGCGGCGTTTCACACAGTGCTTGGAGGGGAGCACGCCGTTAACATCCTGTAGGTTTGTATTTGATTTCTGACACACACACACACACACACACGCACGCACGGAAGTGCCACGGTGGACCCGCGGCCGTCGGGCGCTTGCTCCCTCCCCGTAAGGCGCCTGCAATGCGTGGCTTCACTGTACAGCTATTTGGCTGAATTGCAGCCATATTTCTGTCAGTACAAGTGATGGTCTATAGGAGGGATTAATCTGACACCAGACAGTGATTCTTAATCCTTCAGTATATCATAATCTATTTACTTTGCATGCTAAGAGGATTTCAGCTTAAAAATATACAGGAAGCGATACTAGAAATGTACATAAGGTCCCCAATGCCATTTCCTAAAATCACAGTTTTTCATTAAAAAAATTAAAAATCCTCTCATGGCTTTCTTGGAAAAGTCCTGTCTGTCCTGGGAAAAAAAAAAAAAAAAAAAAGGTGTTAAATAGGGATTTAACTGGAACTGGGAATATGTTTTCCTTTAGGCTTCAGCCCGCTGACCATTTTCACCCTCCACCTTCCCCGCGGCTTTTTGTGCTCATGTACGACATGAAAGAAGAGCTCCCCAGTACAGCTGGTTCCTCGGCTGGGAGTTACACCGGCAGATTTTTTTTTTATTTTATTTTATTTTTTTATTGACAAATTCCAAACAGGTTTGGAACCGATGTGGGCTTTTATGTGCATTAATTGCTACCCTACGTGCATGAATTAGCAGTGACGGGCTAACGCAGAGGTCAGCGCAGGGAAAACCACAAATGGTCGGGTGCGACGGCTCCTTATTCAGCCGGAATCAATCCTCTGTTTTCTTTGCACCCTGCCAGAAAGGCTGTCTACAAAATAACTGTAATAACTCAACTTAAGTGGGTCTGTCTCCGGAAAGGTATGATGTTAGAATTTAGAATTATTTTTTTTTTAATAATTTAATTCATGCTCGGCTTTAACACTTTGCATCCCCAGAGCATGAGCCCGCGGTCGACTCAGCCTCTGCCCACCTCCGCACGATGGCCGGGTACCACTCAGGGCTGCCAAATCATTGCCCATCACAGCTCCCCACCACAAAAAAAAAAAAAATATATATATATAAATAAAAGAATAAAAAGCTTTCCAAAAAAACAGCTTTAAAAAAAAAAGCGCAGCTTTCCAAGCAGAGACCCTACTCAGAGCAAATACTCTGATAATGGTGAATAGATCATAAATTGTTTCAGGTGATGCACCATAAAAGCCAACGGCAGCCCAAGCTGGGCAGTATTCTCCCCGTCTTCCCCCCTTGCCCCCCCAAAAAAATTCTGGCTCTTGACTTACGGGCAGGCAGGAAAGCACCACATGCCTTCGGAGCAGGCGCTGGTGTCAGGCGAGAGGCAGGAGCTTCACTGGGATTGTGCCGGTTAACCCGGCATCTCGGCACCAGACCCTGGGCCGTCAGCAGCACCACGGTCCAGCAGCAAATGTTATTTAATAAAATAAATAATAATAATAATAATAATAATAATAATAATAATAATAATAATAAAGATTAAATAGTAATAGTAGCCATGCACCCAGCAGCCTTCTTGCTTGAAAGGTGAGGCACCGAGTCACCCAGGTGGCTGTTTCACAACCGGGCTGCCCCAAAAAGAAAAAAAAGCAAACCAAAACAAAACAAAAAACAACCCCAAAAAAGCACCCTGTGATCCTGGCGGCGCCTGCTGCCGGAGTCGGGCACCGGGCAGCGTGCCGCTTTGCCTGCCAAGACTTGCTCTAGGGGTGGCAAGCGCCCTGGGAGGGAAGCCCACGGTGGGAGATGTTTGCCCGAGCCACAGCGGTGTGGGAGAGGTGCCGGTGGAAAGGGAGGGGGGGGTGGGTCGCAGACCCCGGCGGGACCCTCTCCCCGGCCCGTGTTCACCCACCAGTGGGTGCATGTCACATCTCGCCAGCGCTGCTGGCGTTGAACCACAAGTTCTGACCGCACTCGGCGGGCGATGCGCTGGATACTCGCTGCACTCTTTTTCCAGGGGGTTTCTACCCAATATAAAAAAAAAAATAAAAAACAAACACGATTTTAGTTGTTTTCCAGCAAACCAGCTGTTGCCACTCAAGTCGTGCCCATCAACCTTGGAAGAAACTCCAGGGCTGGGAGAAATGCACCACCACCAAAATAAAAAAAAAAAAAAACCAAACACAAAAAAGGCAGATATTGAGGGCAAAGCCATCATTTGACATGATCGGGAGAAGATCTCCGTGAGCAGCCCCACTGCCTTGCGTAAGCGGAACGGGAAAATGCCCACAGCCCAAATCATGGTGTTGGGTGATGCTGCAGAAGGCACCAAGCCTGTGGCGCTGGGTGCCCAGACTGGGGGGCAGGGGGGTTCCCCTGGGGGACACGGGCAACCCCGCAGTAGACCTAAACCCCAAAGCAGATCCTGGACACTCCTGCACTGTGGGAGTGGTGGATGAGGAAGTTTAGGACCACGTCACTGAAAACAAGGGGACAAAATTTGATCTTCCCCCTTGGCTGCATCTCTCGGCAGCGCTGATCTACCAAGTTACACTAAAACACAATTTTTAAGGATGATGAAGTGTGCTCGCTCAATCTGGGAGGGCAGCTTTGGTCCGCTTTGTGCCACGCACAGATTTATTTCTTTCACAGCTCCAGGAGGGCTGTGACAACTCCCCCCCCCCCCCTTTAAAAGAAGGGCTTGGGGAACACATAGACTGGTGGCACCCATACCAGCTCAAACTGCCGGTACAGCCACCCTTTGGTGTGATGAGTCACACCACTCACACAAGAGAATGATTATTTTATAGAGAGAGAGAGATAAAAAAATATCTTAAATATATGGCTGTATATGCAGTGAAGGAGCCAACAAGGAAAACAGGCGTTTAAAGAAAAAAAACCCTAAATTCCCTAAAGTCCCCCAAATTCAACTCGGCTGCACCCGTCCCCTCCCTGCTGCACCGTGTGGGTGCCGGAGGCCACTGGCTGTGACCCTGGAAGGATGCACAGGGGCTGGCACCGGTGGTACCCGGGGCTGACCCCGCTGGCGTTCCCACCACAGCCGCTGCAGCGCATTGCCGGTCCCATTCCCACCCCAATGGGATGCGGGAGGGGGATGGACACGTAACCCCCCACCCCCCAGAGTAGCTGCCTGGAGAATGCTGGTGCCTTGACACCTCTTACTGGGGGGGGACAGGGACTTACAGAGACTGGGGGGGAGGCCCTGCTGCCCCAGGGGTGCTTGGGGACACCAGGGATGGGGACACCGTCGTGCTGCACCAGGCACTGCTGCAAGACCACAGGATAGGAATTTGGGGATGTCACCCCCCCAACCCCCCCCCAGCCAAGCCCCAAACCGCCAATGCGTCGATGCCGCAAGCACGGGGAGCAGCGGTGGTCCCCTCAGCCCCGGTCCCGCGGGAGTGGGAACGGCCTCAGCCCCACCGGGCAGCCTCCGGCAACTGGGTGGTTTTTGTTTTTTTTTACCAAAACTTTTTGGTTTTTTTTTACCAAAAAGAGGGGGAATCACGAGAAATAATTCATGCCTCCCCCCCCCCCTTCCCTGGCTGGATGGCAACCGGCAGCAGCCGCGGCGGGAAACACGGGGAGCCGGGGCTGGAAGCGAGGGGTGCTGAGCATCCCTCCCCGTGCAGGAGGGCAGAGGTCGGTCGGTCTGTCTGTCTGTCTGCACACAGCTGGGGAAGGGGGGGGGTGTCACTGCACCCCCACACCACCCCCCAGGCCGGCCCGTGGGCCTGCCCCCACCGGCTGCTGTTTCGGCCAGTGTTTGCCCATGCGGCGGGTGCCACCAGCACCGCAGTGCAGCAATAAATCGGTAACCAATTAACGGCGACAATTAACGGAGAAGCCAGGGTCCCTAGCCCACACGCACAGAGCACTCGCAAACTCATCACATCCCACACCACATCCTGCTGGGAGCCCCCCTGGAAGCCTTTCCCAGCGCCACGCTCTCCCCCCGCAAAAAGGTAAATTTCCCGGGGAAGAGGAAGCGGGGGGGGGGGGGGGGGGGGGGGAGGGGGAAGGAGGACAGGACACCACCGCATTTATTACTTTGGATTTTATTGGGGGGGGGGAAGGAAGCCGGGGAGGGGGGGGCGGGGGGGGCGTGCCTTACAGTGGAAAAGGTAAAAGTGGCTTTACGGCATCAAAAAAAAAAATCACACGTACACGGTCCCTTCTCCCCCTGCGGGGCAAAGCTGCTGGAGAGGCAGTGGGGCAGAGCGCAGCTCCCACCCCCGACAACACACCGACCAACCGAAGGGGCTAAAAAAATAAAATAAAGCAACCAAACGAAAAAAAAAGCCAACCCCACACACCCAAAAAGTCACGTCCCCCCCCAACCCCAAAGCAGAGCTGCTTTCCCCTGCATCCCTCC
>NW_028128663.1:0-45000 GCF_965231255.1 Vanellus vanellus | reverse complement strand
ACACAATTTGGCCCTCTCTGCTTTCCCGGGGACTCCATCCTCAAAAGCAGCTGTTTTCGCTTTCGGCATCCTCAGGAGCAAAAAAGACAAACGTCCAGCTTTTTGCTGCCACAGCAAAGGTGCCAGCGGGGAAAAGTAATGCTGGTTCTCACTGCCTCCTGGAACCCTTTCAAATGCCCCAGACAATTTGGCCCTCTCTGCTTTCCTGCGGACTCCATCCTCAAAAGCACCTGTTTTCGCTTTCGGCGCCCTCCGGAGCAAAAAAAGACAAAACGTCCAGCTTTTGCTGCCACAGCAAAGGTGCCAGCGGGGAAAAGTAATGCTGGTTCTCACTGCGTCCTGGAACCTCTTCAAAATGCCCCAGACAATTTGGCCCTCTCTGCTTTCCTGCGGACTCCATCCTCAAAAGCACCTGTTTTCGCTTTCGGCAGCCTCCGGAGCAAAAAAGAAAAACGTACAGCTTTTGCTGCCACAGCAAAGGAGCCAGCGGGGAAAAGTGATGCTGGTTCTCACTGCCTCCTGGAACTCTTTCAAATGCCACAGACAATTTGGCCCTCTCTGCTTTCCTGCGGACTCCATCCTCAAAAAGCACCTGTTTTCGCTTTCGGCAGCCTCCGGAGCAAAAAAACAAACGTACAGCTTTTGCTGCCACAGCAAAGGTGCCAGCGGGGAAAAGTAATGCTGGTTCTCACTGCCTCCTGGAACCTCTTCAAATGCCCCAGACATTTGGCCCTCTCTGCTTTCCTGCGGACTCCATCCTCAAAAGCACCTTTTTTCGCTTTCGGCAACCTCCGGAGCAAAAAAAGACAAACGTCCAGGTTTTGCTTCCACAGCAAAGGTGCCAGCAGGGAAAAGTGATACTGGTCCTCATTGCCTCCTGGAACCTCTTCAAATGCCACAGACAATTTGGCCCTCTCTGCTTTCCTGCGGACTCCATCCTCCAAAAGCACCTGTTTTCGCTTTCGGCAACTCCGGAGCAAAAAAGACAAACGTCCAGGTTTTGCCGCCACAGCAAAGGTGCCAGCGGGGAAAAGTAATGCTGGTTCTCACTGCCTCCTGGGAACCCTTTCAAATACCCCAGACAATTTGGCCCTCTCTGCTTTCCTGCGGACTCCATCCTCAAAAGCACCTGTTTTCGCTTTCGGCATCCTCAGGAGCAAAACAGTCAAACGTCCAGCTTTTGCTGCCACAGCAAAGGTGCCAGCGGGGAAAAGTAATGCTGGTTCTCACTGCGTCCTGGAACCTCTTCAAATGCCCCAGACAATTTGGCTCTATCGGCTTTCATGCGGACTCCATCCTCAAAAGCACCTGTTTTCGCTTTCGGCAACTTCAGGAGCAAAAAAGACAAACGTCCAGGTTTTGCTGCCACAGCAAAGGTGCCAGCGGGGAAAAGTGATGCTGGTCCTCATTGCCTCCTGGAACCTCTTCAAATGCCCCAGACAATTTGGCCCTCTCTGCTTTCCTGCGGACTCCAGCCTCAAAAGCACCTGTTTTCGCTTTCGGCAACCTCCGGACCAAAAAAGACAAACGTACAGCTTTTGCTGCCACAGCAAAGGTGCCAGCCGGGAAAAGTAATACTGGTTCTCACTGCCTCCTGGAACTCTTTCAAATGCCACAGACAATTTGGCCCTCTCTGCTTTCCTGCGGACTCCATCCTCAAAAGCACCTGTTTTCGCTTTCGGCAGCCTCCGGAGCAAAAAGACAAACGTCCAGCTTTGCTGCCACAGCAAAGGTGCCAGCGGGGAAAAGTAATGCTGGTTCTCACTGCCTCCTGGAACCCTTTTCAAATGCCCCAGACAATTTGGCCCTCTCTGCTTTCCTGCGGACTCCATCCTCAAAAGCACCTGTTTTCGCTTTCGGCAACCTCCGGAGCAAAAAAGACAAACGTCCAGCTTTTGCTGCCACAGCAAAGGTGCCAGCGGGGAAAAGTAATGCTGGTTCTCACTGCCTCCTGGAACTCTTTCAAATGCCCCAGACAATTTGGCCCTCTCTGCTTTCCTGCGGACTCCATCCTCAAAAGCACCTATTTTCGCTTTCGGCAGCCTCCGGAGCAAAAAAGACAAACGTCCAGCTTTTGCTGCCACAGCAAAGGTGCCAGCGGGGAAAAGTAATGCTGGTTCTCACTGCCTCCTGGAACCCTTTCAAATGCCGCAGACAATTTGGCCCTCTCTGCTTTCCTGTGGACTCCATCCTCAAAAGCACCTGTTTTCGCTTTCGGCAGCCTCCGGAGCAAAAAAGACAAACGTCCAGCTTTTGCTGCCACAGCAAAGGTGCCAGCGGGGAAAAGTAATGCTGGTTCTCACTGCCTCTTGGAACCCTTTCAAATGCCACAGACAATTTGGCCCTCTCTGCTTTCCTGCGGACTCCATCCTCAAAAGCACCTGTTTTCGCTTTCGGCAGCCTCCGGAGCAAAAAAGACAAACGTCCAGCTTTTGCTGCCACAGCAAAGGTGCCAGCGGGGAAAAGTAATGCTGGTTCTCACTGCCTCCTGGAACCTCTTCAAATGCCCCAGACAATTTGGCCCTCTCTGCTTTCCTGCGGACTCCATCCTCAAAAGCACCTGTTTTCGCTTTCGGCAACCTCCGGAGCAAAAAAGACAAACGTCCAGGTTTTGCTGCCACAGCAAAGGTGCCAGCGGGGAAAAGTAATGCTGGTTCTCACTGCCTCCTGGAACCCTTTCAAATGCCCAGACAATTTGGCCCTCTCTGCTTTCCTGCGGACTCCATCCTCAAAAGCACCTATTTTTGCTTTCGGCGCCCTCCGGAGCAAAAAAGACAAACGTCCAGCTTTTGCTGCCACAGCAAAGGTGCCAGCAGGGAAAAGTAATGCTGGTTCTCACTGCCTCCTGGAACCTCTTCAAATGCCACAGACAATTTGGCCCTCTCTGCTTTCCTGCGGACTCCATCCTCAAAAGCACCTGTTTTCGCTTTCGGCAGCCTCCGGAGCAAAAAAGACAAACGTCCAGCTTTTGCTGCCACAGCAAAGGTGCCAGCGGGGAAAAGTAATGCTGGTTCTCACTGCCTCCTGGAACCCTTTCAAATGCCGCAGACAATTTGGCCCTCTCTGCTTTCCTGTGGACTCCATCCTCAAAAGCACCTGTTTTCGCTTTCGGCAGCCTCCGGAGCAAAAAAGACAATCGTCCAGCTTTTGCTGCCACAGCAAAGGTGCCAGCGGGGAAAAGTAATGCTGGTTCTCACTGCGTCCTGGAACCTCTTCAAATGCCCCAGACAATTTGGCCCTCTCTGCTTTCCTGCGGACTCCATCCTCAAAAGCACCTGTTTTCGCTTTTGGCAACCTCCGGAGCAAAAAAGACAAACGTCCAGCTTTTGCTGCCACAGCAAAGGTGCCAGCGGGGAAAAGTAATGCTGGTTCTCACTGCCTCCTGGAACCCTTTCAAATGCCCAGACAATTTGGCCCTCTCTGCTTTCCTGCGGACTCCATCCTCAAAAGCACCTGTTTTCGCTTTCGGCAACTTCAGGAGCAAAAAAGACAAACGTCCAGGTTTTGCTGCCACAGCAAAGGTGCCAGCGGGGAAAAGTGATGCTGGTCCTCATTGCCTCCTGGAACCTCTTCAAATGCCCCAGACAATTTGGCCCTCTCTACTTTCCTGCGGACTCCATCCTCAAAAGCACCTGTTTTCGCTTTCGCCATCCTCCGGAGCAAAAAGACAAACGTCCAGGTTTTGCTGCCACAGCAAAGGTGCCAGCGGGGAAAAGTGATGCTGGTCCTCATTGCCTCCTGGAACCTCTTCAAATGCCACAGACAATTTGGCCCTCTCTGCTTTCCTGCGGACTCCATCCTCAAAAGCACCTGTTTTCGCTTTCGGCAACCTCCGGACCAAAAAAGACAAACGTACAGCTTTTGCTGCCACAGCAAAGGTGCCAGCCGGGAAAAGTAATGCTGGTTCTCACTGCCTCCTGGAACTCTTTCAAATGCCACAGACAATTTGGCCCTCTCTGCTTTCTTGCGGACTCCATGCTCAAAAGCACCTGTTTTCGCTTTCGGCAGCCTCCGGAGCAAAAAAGACAAACGTCCAGCTTTTGCTGCCACAGCAAAGGTGCCAGCGGGGAAAAGTAATGCTGGTTCTCACTGCCTCCTGGAACCCTTTCAAATGCCACAGACAATTTGGCCCTCTCTGCTTTCCTGTGGACTCCATCCTCAAAAGCACCTGTTTTCGCTTTCGGCAGCCTCCGGAGCAAAAAAAGACAAACGTCCAGCTTTTGCTGCCACAGCAAAGGTGCCAGCGGGGAAAAGTAATGCTGGTTCTCACTGCCTCCTGGAACCTCTTCAAATGCCACAGACATTTTGGCCCTCTCTGCTTTCCTGCGGACTCCATCCTCAAAAGCAACCTGTTTTCGCTTTCGGCAACCTCCGGAGCAAAAAAGACAAACGTCCAGCTTTTGCTGCCACAGCAAAGGTGCCAGCGGGGAAAAGTAATGCTGGTTCTCACTGCCTCCTGGAACCCTTTCAAATGCCACAGACAATTTGGCCCTCTCTGCTTTCCTGCGGACTCCATCCTCAAAGCACCTGTTTTCGCTTTCGGCAGCCTCCGGAGCAAAAAAGACAAACGTCCAGCTTTTGCTGCCACAGCAAAGGTGCCAGCGGGGAAAAGTAATGCTGGTTCTCACTGCCTCCTGGAACCCTTTCAAATGCCGCAGACAATTTGGCCCTCTCTGCTTTCCTGTGGACTCCATCCTCAAAAGCACCTGTTTTCGCTTTCGGCAGCCTCCGGAGCAAAAAAGACAAACGTCCAGCTTTTGCTGCCACAGCAAAGGTGCCAGCGGGGAAAAGTAATGCTGGTTCTCACTGCCTCCTGGAACCTCTTCAAATGCCACAGACAATTTGGCCCTCTCTGCTTTCCTGCGGACTCCATCCTCAAAAGCACCTGTTTTCGCTTTTGGCAACCTCCGGAGCAAAAAAGACAAACGTCCAGGTTTTGCTGCCACAGCAAAGGTGCCAGCGGGGAAAAGTAATGCTGGTTCTCACTGCCTCCTGGAACTCTTTCAAATGCCCCAGACAATTTGGCCCTCTCTGCTTTCCTGCGGACTCCATCCTCAAAAGCACCTGTTTTCGCTTTCGGCAGCCTCCGGAGCAAAAAAGACAAACGTCCAGCTTTTGCTGCCACAGCAAAGGTGCCAGCGAGGAAAAGTAATGCTCGTTCTCACTGCCTCCTGGAACCCTTTCAAATGCCACAGACAATTTGGCCCTCTCTGCTTTCCTGCGGACTCCATTCTCAAAACCTGTTTTCGCTTTCGGCAAACCTCCGGAGCAAAAAAAGACAAACGTCCAGCTTTTGCTGCCACAGCAAAGGTGCCAGCGGGGAAAAGTAATGCTGGTTCTCACTGCCTCCTGGAACCCTTTCAAATGCCCCAGACAATTTGGCCCTCTCTGCTTTCCTGCGGACTCCATCCTCAAAAGCACCTGTTTTCGCTTTCGGCAGCCTCCGGAGCAAAAAAGACAAACGTCCAGCTTTTGCTGCCACAGCAAAGGTGCCAGCGGGGAAAAGTAATGCTGGTTCTCACTGCCTCCTGGAACCTCTTCAAATGCCCCAGACAATTTGGCCCTCTCTGCTTTCCTGCGGACTCCATCCTCAAAAGCACCTGTTTTCGCTTTTGGCAACCTCCGGAGCAAAAAAGACAAACGTCCAGCTTTTGCTGCCACAGCAAAGGTGCCAGCGGGGAAAAGTAATGCTGGTTCTCACTGCCTCCTGGAACCCTTTCAAATGCCCCAGACAATTTGGCCCTCTCTGCTTTCCTGCGGACTCCATCCTCAAAAGCACCTGTTTTCGCTTTCGGCAGCCTCCGGAGCAAAAAAGACAAACGTCCAGCTTTTGCTGCCACAGCAAAGGTGCCAGCGGGGAAAAGTAATGCTGGTTCTCACTGCCTCCTGGAACCCTTTCAAATGCCACAGACAATTTGGCCCTCTCTGCTTTCCTGCGGACTCCATCCTCAAAAGCACCTGTTTTCGCTTTCGGCAGCCTCCGGAGCAAAAAAGACAAACGTCCAGCTTTTGCTGCCACAGTAAAGGTGCCAGCAGGGAAAAGTAATGCTGGTTCTCACTGCCTCCTGGAACTCCTTCAAATGCCCCAGACAATTTGGCCCTCTCTGCTTTCCTGCGGACTCCATCCTCAAAAGCACCTGTTTTCGCTTTCGGCAGCCTCCGGAGCAAAAAAGACAAACGTCCAGCTTTTGCTGCCACAGCAAAGGTGCCAGCGGGGAAAAGTAATGCTGGTTCTCACTGCCTCCTGGAACTCTTTCAAATGCCCCAGACAATTTGGCCCTCTCTGCTTTCCTGCGGACTCCATCCTCAAAAGCACCTGTTTTCGCTTTTGGCAACCTCCGGAGCAAAAAAGACAAACGTCCAGCTTTTGCTGCCACAGCAAAGGTGCCAGCGGGGAAAAGTAATGCTGGTTCTCACTGCCTCCTGGAACCCTTTCAAATGCCCCAGACAATTTGGCCCTCTCTGCTTTCCTGCGGACTCCATCCTCAAAAGCACCTGTTTTCGCTTTCGGCAGCCTCCGGAGCAAAAAAGACAAACGTCCAGCTTTTGCTGCCACAGCAAAGGTGCCAGCGGGGAAAAGTAATGCTCGTTCTCACTGCCTCCTGGAACCCTTTCAAATGCCACAGACAATTTGGCCCTCTCTGCTTTCCTGCGGACTCCATGCTCAAAAGCACCTGTTTTCGCTTTCGGCAACCTCCGGAGCAAAAAAGACAAACGTCCAGCTTTTGCTGCCACAGCAAAGGTGCCAGCGGGGAAAAGTAATGCTGGTTCTCACTGCCTCCTGGAACCCTTTCAAATGCCCCAGACAATTTGGCCCTCTCTGCTTTCCTGCGGACTCCATCCTCAAAAGCACCTGTTTTCGCTTTCGGCAGCCTCCGGAGCAAAAAAGACAAACGTCCAGCTTTTGCTGCCACAGCAAAGGTGCCAGCGGGGAAAAGTAATGCTGGTTCTCACTGCCTCCTGGAACCCTTTCAAATGCCCCAGACAATTTGGCCCTCTCTGCTTTCCTGCGGACTCCATCCTCAAAAGCACCTGTTTTCGCTTTCGGCAGCCTCCGGAGCAAAAAAGACAAACGTCCAGCTTTTGCTGCCACAGCAAAGGTGCCAGCGGGGAAAAGTAATGCTGGTTCTCACTGCCTCCTGGAACCTCTTCAAATGCCACAGACAATTTGGCCCTCTCTGCTTTCCTGCGGACTCCATCCTCAAAAGCACCTGTTTTCGCTTTCGGCAGCCTCCGGAGCAAAAAAGACAAACGTCCAGCTTTTGCTGCCACAGCAAAGGTGCCAGCGGGGAAAAGTAATGCTGGTTCTCACTGCCTCCTGGAACTCTTTCAAATGCCCCAGACAATTAAGCCCTCTCTGCTTTCCTGCGGACTCTATCCTCAAAAGCGACTTTTTTCACTTTCGGCGCCCTCCGGTGGTAAAAAGACAAACGTCCAGCTTTTGCTGCCACAGCAAAGGTGCCAGCGGGGAAAAGTGATGCTGGTTCTCACTGCCTCCTGGAACTCTTTCAAATGCCACAGACAATTTGGCTCTCTCTGCTTTCCTGCGGACTCCATCCTCAAAAGCACCTGTTTTCGCTTTCGGCAGCCTCCGGAGCAAAAAAGACAAACGTCCAGCTTTTGCTGCCACAGCAAAGGTGCCAGCGGGGAAAAGTAATGCTGGTTCTCACTGCCTCCTGGAACCTCTTCAAATGCCACAGACATTTTGGCCCTCTCTGCTTTCCTGCGGACTCCATCCTCAAAAGCACCTGTTTTCGCTTTCGGCAACCTCCGGAGCAAAAAAGACAAACGTCCAGCTTTTGCTGCCACAGCAAAGGTGCCAGCGGGGAAAAGTAATGCTGGTTCTCACTGCCTCCTGGAACCCTTTCAAATGCCCCAGACAATTTGGCCCTCTCTGCTTTCCTGCGGACTCCATGCTCAAAAGCACCTGTTTTCGCTTTCGGCAACCTCCGGAGCAAAAAAGACAAACGTCCAGCTTTTGCTGCCACAGCAAAGGTGCCAGCGGGGAAAAGTAATGCTGGTTCTCACTGCCTCCTGGAACCCTTTCAAATGCCCCAGACAATTTGGCCCTCTCTGCTTTCCTGCGGACTCCATCCTCAAAAGCACCTGTTTTCGCTTTCGGCAGCCTCCGGAGCAAAAAAGACAAACGTCCAGCTTTTGCTGCCACAGCAAAGGTGCCAGCGGGGAAAAGTAATGCTGGTTCTCACTGCCTCCTGGAACCCTTTCAAATGCCACAGACAATTTGGCCCTCTCTGCTTTCCTGTGGACTCCATCCTCAAAAGCACCTGTTTTCGCTTTCGGCAGCCTCCGGAGCAAAAAAGACAAACGTCCAGCTTTTGCTGCCACAGCAAAGGTGCCAGCGGGGAAAAGTAATGCTGGTTCTCACTGCCTCCTGGAACCCTTTCAAATGCCACAGACAATTTGGCCCTCTCTGCTTTCCTGCGGACTCCATCCTCAAAAGCACCTGTTTTCGCTTTCGGCAGCCTCCGGAGCAAAAAAGACAAACGTCCAGCTTTTGCTGCCACAGCAAAGGTGCCAGCGGGGAAAAGTAATGCTGGTTCTCACTGCCTCCTGGAACCTCTTCAAATGCCACAGACAATTTGGCCCTCTCTGCTTTCCTGCGGACTCCATCCTCAAAAGCACCTGTTTTCGCTTTCGGCAGCCTCCGGAGCAAAAAAGACAAACGTCCAGCTTTTGCTGCCACAGCAAAGGTGCCAGCGGGGAAAAGTAATGCTGGTTCTCACTGCCTCCTGGAACCCTTTCAAATGCCCCAGACAATTAAGCCCTCTCTGCTTTCCTGCGGACTCTATCCTCAAAAGCGACTTTTTTCACTTTCGGCGCCCTCCGGTGGTAAAAAGACAAACGTCCAGCTTTTGCTGCCACAGCAAAGGTGCCAGCGGGGAAAAGTGATGCTGGTTCTCACTGCCTCCTGGAACTCTTTCAAATGCCCCAGACAATTTGGCTCTCTCTGCTTTCCTGCGGACTCCATCCTCAAAAGCACCTGTTTTCGCTTTCGGCAGCCTCCGGAGCAAAAAAGACAAACGTCCAGCTTTTGCTGCCACAGCAAAGGTGCCAGCGGGGAAAAGTAATGCTGGTTCTCACTGCCTCCTGGAACCTCTTCAAATGCCACAGACATTTTGGCCCTCTCTGCTTTCCTGCGGACTCCATCCTCAAAAGCACCTGTTTTCGCTTTCGGCAACCTCCAGAGCAAAAAAGACAAACGTCCAGCTTTTGCTGCCACAGCAAAGGTGCCAGCGGGGAAAAGTAATGCTGGTTCTCACTGCCTCCTGGAACCCTTTCAAATGCCACAGACAATTTGGCCCTCTCTGCTTTCCTGCGGACTCCATCCTCAAAAGCACCTGTTTTCGCTTTCGGCAGCCTCCGGAGCAAAAAAGACAAACGTCCAGCTTTTGCTGCCACAGCAAAGGTGCCAGCGGGGAAAAGTAATGCTGGTTCTCACTGCCTCCTGGAACCCTTTCAAATGCCCCAGACAATTTGGCCCTCTCTGCTTTCCTGCGGACTCTATGCTCAAAAGCACCTGTTTTCGCTTTCGGCAGCCTCCGGAGCAAAAAAGACAAACGTCCAGCTTTTGCTGCCACAGCAAAGGTGCCAGCGGGGAAAAGTAATGCTGGTTCTCACTGCCTCCTGGAACCCTTTCAAATGCCCCAGACAATTTGGCCCTCTCTGCTTTCCTGCGGACTCCATCCTCAAAAGCACCTGTTTTCGCTTTCGGCAGCCTCCGGAGCAAAAAAGACAAACGTCCAGCTTTTGCTGCCACAGCAAAGGTGCCAGCGGGGAAAAGTAATGCTGGTTCTCACTGCCTCCTGGAACCTCTTCAAATGCCCCAGACAATTAAGCCCTCTCTGCTTTCCTGCAGACTCCATCCTCAAAAGCACCTGTTTTCGCTTTTGGCAACCTCCGGAGCAAAAAAGACAAACGTCCAGCTTTTGCTGCCACAGCAAAGGTGCCAGCGGGGAAAAGTAATGCTGGTTCTCACTGCCTCCTGGAACCCTTTCAAATGCCCCAGACAATTTGGCCCTCTCTGCTTTCCTGCGGACTCCATCCTCAAAAGCACCTGTTTTCGCTTTCGGCAGCCTCCGGAGCAAAAAAGACAAACGTCCAGCTTTTGCTGCCACAGCAAAGGTGCCAGCGGGGAAAAGTAATGCTGGTTCTCACTGCCTCCTGGAACCCTTTCAAATGCCCCAGACAATTTGGCCCTCTCTGCTTTCCTGCGGACTCCATCCTCAAAAGCACCTGTTTTCGCTTTCGGCAGCCTCCGGAGCAAAAAAGACAAACGTCCAGCTTTTGCTGCCACAGCAAAGGTGCCAGCGGGGAAAAGTAATGCTGGTTCTCACTGCCTCCTGGAACCCTTTCAAATGCCCCAGACAATTAAGCCCTCTCTGCTTTCCTGCGGACTCTATCCTCAAAAGCGACTTTTTTCACTTTCGGCGCCCTCCGGTGGTAAAAAGACAAACGTCCAGCTTTTGCTGCCACAGCAAAGGTGCCAGCGGGGAAAAGTGATGCTGGTTCTCACTGCCTCCTGGAACTCTTTCAAATGCCCCAGACAATTTGGCTCTCTCTGCTTTCCTGCGGACTCCATCCTCAAAAGCACCTGTTTTCGCTTTCGGCAGCCTCCGGAGCAAAAAAGACAAACGTCCAGCTTTTGCTGCCACAGCAAAGGTGCCAGCGGGGAAAAGTAATGCTGGTTCTCACTGCCTCCTGGAACCCTTTCAAATGCCACAGACAATTTGGCCCTCTCTGCTTTCCTGCGGACTCCATCCTCAAAAGCACCTGTTTTCGCTTTCGGCAACCTCCGGAGTAAAAAAGACAAACGTCCAGCTTTTGCTGCCACAGCAAAGGTGCCAGCGGGGAAAAGTAATGCTGGTTCTCACTGCCTCCTGGAACCTCTTCAAATGCCCCAGACAATTTGGCCCTCTCTGCTTTCCTGCGGACTCCATCCTCAAAAGCACCTGTTTTCGCTTTTGGCAACCTCCGGAGCAAAAAAGACAAACGTCCAGCTTTTGCTGCCACAGCAAAGGTGCCAGCGGGGAAAAGTAATGCTGGTTCTCACTGCCTCCTGGAACCCTTTCAAATGCCCCAGACAATTTGGCCCTCTCTGCTTTCCTGCGGACTCCATCCTCAAAAGCACCTGTTTTCGCTTTCGGCAGCCTCCGGAGCAAAAAAGACAAACGTCCAGCTTTTGCTGCCACAGCAAAGGTGCCAGCGGGGAAAAGTAATGCTGGTTCTCACTGCCTCCTGGAACCCTTTCAAATGCCACAGACAATTTGGCCCTCTCTGCTTTCCTGCGGACTCCATCCTCAAAAGCACCTGTTTTCGCTTTCGGCAGCCTCCGGAGCAAAAAAGACAAACGTCCAGCTTTTGCTGCCACAGTAAAGGTGCCAGCAGGGAAAAGTAATGCTGGTTCTCACTGCCTCCTGGAACTCCTTCAAATGCCCCAGACAATTTGGCCCTCTCTGCTTTCCTGCGGACTCCATCCTCAAAAGCACCTGTTTTCGCTTTCGGCAGCCTCCGGAGCAAAAAAGACAAACGTCCAGCTTTTGCTGCCACAGCAAAGGTGCCAGCGGGGAAAAGTAATGCTGGTTCTCACTGCGTCCTGGAACCTCTTCAAATGCCCCAGACAATTTGGCCCTCTCTGCTTTCCTGCGGACTCCATCCTCAAAAGCACCTGTTTTCGCTTTTGGCAACCTCCGGAGCAAAAAAGACAAACGTCCAGCTTTTGCTGCCACAGCAAAGGTGCCAGCGGGGAAAAGTAATGCTGGTTCTCACTGCCTCCTGGAACCCTTTCAAATGCCACAGACAATTTGGCCCTCTCTGCTTTCCTGCGGACTCCATCCTCAAAAGCACCTGTTTTCGCTTTCGGCAGCCTCCGGAGCAAAAAAGACAAACGTCCAGCTTTTGCTGCCACAGCAAAGGTGCCAGCGGGGAAAAGTAATGCTCGTTCTCACTGCCTCCTGGAACCCTTTCAAATGCCACAGACAATTTGGCCCTCTCTGCTTTCCTGCGGACTCCATGCTCAAAAGCACCTGTTTTCGCTTTCGGCAACCTCCGGAGCAAAAAAGACAAACGTCCAGCTTTTGCTGCCACAGCAAAGGTGCCAGCGGGGAAAAGTAATGCTGGTTCTCACTGCCTCCTGGAACCCTTTCAAATGCCCCAGACAATTTGGCCCTCTCTGCTTTCCTGCGGACTCCATCCTCAAAAGCACCTGTTTTCGCTTTCGGCAGCCTCCGGAGCAAAAAAGACAAACGTCCAGCTTTTGCTGCCACAGCAAAGGTGCCAGCGGGGAAAAGTAATGCTGGTTCTCACTGCCTCCTGGAACCCTTTCAAATGCCCCAGACAATTTGGCCCTCTCTGCTTTCCTGCGGACTCCATCCTCAAAAGCACCTGTTTTCGCTTTCGGCAGCCTCCGGAGCAAAAAAGACAAACGTCCAGCTTTTGCTGCCACAGCAAAGGTGCCAGCGGGGAAAAGTAATGCTGGTTCTCACTGCCTCCTGGAACCTCTTCAAATGCCACAGACAATTTGGCCCTCTCTGCTTTCCTGCGGACTCCATCCTCAAAAGCACCTGTTTTCGCTTTCGGCAGCCTCCGGAGCAAAAAAGACAAACGTCCAGCTTTTGCTGCCACAGCAAAGGTGCCAGCGGGGAAAAGTAATGCTGGTTCTCACTGCCTCCTGGAACCCTTTCAAATGCCCCAGACAATTAAGCCCTCTCTGCTTTCCTGCGGACTCTATCCTCAAAAGCGACTTTTTTCACTTTCGGCGCCCTCCGGTGGTAAAAAGACAAACGTCCAGCTTTTGCTGCCACAGCAAAGGTGCCAGCGGGGAAAAGTGATGCTGGTTCTCACTGCCTCCTGGAACTCTTTCAAATGCCCCAGACAATTTGGCTCTCTCTGCTTTCCTGCGGACTCCATCCTCAAAAGCACCTGTTTTCGCTTTCGGCAGCCTCCGGAGCAAAAAAGACAAACGTCCAGCTTTTGCTGCCACAGCAAAGGTGCCAGCGGGGAAAAGTAATGCTGGTTCTCACTGCCTCCTGGAACCTCTTCAAATGCCACAGACATTTTGGCCCTCTCTGCTTTCCTGCGGACTCCATCCTCAAAAGCACCTGTTTTCGCTTTCGGCAACCTCCAGAGCAAAAAAGACAAACGTCCAGCTTTTGCTGCCACAGCAAAGGTGCCAGCGGGGAAAAGTAATGCTGGTTCTCACTGCCTCCTGGAACCCTTTCAAATGCCCCAGACAATTTGGCCCTCTCTGCTTTCCTGCGGACTCCATGCTCAAAAGCACCTGTTTTCGCTTTCGGCAACCTCCGGAGCAAAAAAGACAAACGTCCAGCTTTTGCTGCCACAGCAAAGGTGCCAGCGGGGAAAAGTAATGCTGGTTCTCACTGCCTCCTGGAACCCTTTCAAATGCCCCAGACAATTTGGCCCTCTCTGCTTTCCTGCGGACTCCATCCTCAAAAGCACCTGTTTTCGCTTTCGGCAGCCTCCGGAGCAAAAAAGACAAACGTCCAGCTTTTGCTGCCACAGCAAAGGTGCCAGCGGGGAAAAGTAATGCTGGTTCTCACTGCCTCCTGGAACCCTTTCAAATGCCCCAGACAATTTGGCCCTCTCTGCTTTCCTGCGGACTCCATCCTCAAAAGCACCTGTTTTCGCTTCTGGCAACTTCAGGAGGAAAAAAGACAAACGTCCAGGTTTTGCTGCCACAGCAAAGGTGCCAGCGGGGAAAAGTGATGCTGGTCCTCATTGCCTCCTGGAACCTCTTCAAATGCCCCAGACAATTTGGCCCTCTCTGCTTTCCTGCGGACTCCATCCTCAAAAGCACCTGTTTTTGCTTTCGGCAGCCTCCGGAGCAAAAAAGACAAACGTCCAGCTTTTGCTGCCACAGCAAAGGTGCCAGCGGGGAAAAGTGATGCTGGTCCTCATTGCCTCCTGGAACCTCTTCAAATGCCACAGACAATTTGGCCCTCTCTGCTTTCCTGCGGACTCCATGCTCAAAAGCACCTGTTTTCGCTTTCGGCAACCTCCGGACCAAAAAAGACAAACGTCCAGCTTTTGCTGTCACAGCAAAGGTGCCAGCCGGGAAAAGTAATGCTGGTTCTCACTGCCTCCTGGAACTCTTTCAAATGCCACAGACAATTTGGCCCTCTCTGCTTTCCTGCGGACTCCATCCTCAAAAGCACCTGTTTTCGCTTTCGGCATCCTCCGGAGCAAAAAAGACAAACGTCCAGCTTTTGCTGCCACAGCAAAGGTGCCAGCGGGAAAAAGTGATGCTGGTCTTCACTGCCTCCTGGAACCCCTTCGAATGCCCCACACAATTTGGCCCTCTCTGCTTTCCTGCGCACTCTAGCCTCAAAGGCACCTTTTTTCACTTTCGGCGCCCCCTGGAGGAAAAAAGACAAACGTCCAGCTTTTGCTGCCACAGCAAATGTGCCAGCGGGAAAAAGTGATGCTGGTCCTCACTGCCTCCTGGAACCCCTTCAAATGCCCCAGACAATTTGGCCCTCTCTGCTTTCCTGCGGACTCTAGCCTCAAAAGCACCTTTTTTCACTTTCGGCGACCCAGGAGCAAAAAAGACAAACGTCCAGCTTTTGCTGCCACAGCAAAGGTGCCAGCAGGGAAAAGTGATGCTGGTCCTCACTGCCTCCTGGAACCCCTTCAAATGCCCCACACAATTTGGCCCTCTCTGCTTTCCTGCGGAATATAGCCTCAAAAGCACCTTTTTTCACTTTCGGCGCTTCCTGGAAGAAAAAAGACCAACGTCCAGCTTTTGCTGCCACAGCAAAGGTGCCAGCGGGGAAAAGTGATGCTGGTCCTCACTGCCTCCTGGAACCCCTTCAAATGCCTCAGACAATTTGGCCCTCTCTGCTTTCCTGCGCACTCTAGCCTCAAAAGCACCGTTTTTCACTTTCGGCGCCCCCTGGAGGAAAAAAGACAAACGTCCAACTTTTGCTGCCACAGCAAAGGTGCCAGCGGGGAAAAGTGATGCTGGTCCTCACTGCCTCCTGGAACCCCTTCAAATGCCCCAGACAATTTGGCCCTCTCTGCTTTCCTGCGGACTCTAGCCTCAAAAGCACCTTTTTTCACTTTCGGCGCCCCCTGGAGAAAAAAAGACAAACGTCCAGCTTTTGCTGCCACAGCAAAGGTGCCAGCGGGGAAAAGTGATGCTGGTCCTCACTGCCTCCTGGAACCCCTTCAAATGCCCCAGACAATTTGGCCCTCTCTGCTTTCCTGCGCACTCTAGCCTCCAAAGCACCTTTTTTCACTTTCGGCGACCTCCGGAACAAAAAAGACAAACGTCCAGCTTTTGCTGCCACAGCAAAGGTGCCAGCGGGGAAAAGTGATGCTGGTTCTCACTGCCTCCTGGAACCCATTCAAATGCCCCATACAATTTGGCCCTCTCTGCTTTCCTGCGCACTCTAGCCTCAAAAGCACCTTTTTTCACTTTCGGCGCCCCCTGGTGGAAAAAGGACAAACGTCCAGCTTTTGCTGCCACAGCAAAGGTGCCAGCGGGGAAAAGTGATGCTGGTCCTCACTGCCTCCTGGAACCCCTTCAAATGCCCCACACAATTTGGCCCTCTCTGCTTTCCTGCGGACTCTAGCCTCAAAAGCACCTTTTTTCACTTTCGGCGCCCCCTGGAGGAAAAAAGACAAACGTCCAGCTTTTGCTGCCACAGCAAAGGTTCCAGCGGGGAAAAGTGATGCTGGTCCTCACTGCCACCTGGAACCTCTTCAAATGCCCCACACAATTTGGCCCTCTCTGCTTTCCTGCGCACTCTAGCCTCAAAAGCACCTTTTTCACTTTCGGCGCCCCCAGGAGGAAAAAAGACAAACGTCCAGCTTTTGCTGCCACAGCAAAGGTGCCAGCGGGGAAAAGTGATGCTGGTCCTCACTGCCTCCTGGAACCCCTTCAAATGCCCCACACAATTTGGCCCTCTCTGCTGTCCTGCGGAATATAGCCTCAAAAGCACCTTTTTTCACTTTCGGCGCTTCCTGGAGGAAAAAAGACCAACGTCCAGCTTTTGCTGCCACAGCAAAGGTGCCAGCGGGGAAAAGTGATGCTGGTCCTCACTGCCTCCTGGAACCCCTTCAAATGCCCCAGACAATTTGGCCCTCTCTGCTTTCCTGCGGAATATAGCCTCAAAAGCACCTTTTTTCACTTTCGGCGCTTCCTGGAGGAAAAAAGACCAACGTCCAGCTTTTGCTGCCACAGCAAAGGTGCCAGCGGGGAAAAGTGATGCTGGTCCTCACTGCCTCCTGGAACCCCTTCAAATGCCTCAGACAATTTGGCCCTCTCTGCTTTCCTGCGCACTCTATCCTCAAAAGCACCTTTTTTCACTTTCTGCGCCCTCCGGAGGAAAAAAGACAAACGTCCAGGTTTTGCTGCCACAGCAAAGGTGCCAGCGGGGAAAAGTGATGCTGGTCCTCACTGCCTCCTGGAACCCCTTCAAATGCCCCAGACAATTTGGCCCTTTCTGCTTTCCTGCGCACTCTAGCCTCAAAAGCACCTTTTTTCGCTTTCGGCGCTGTTTGGAGCAAAAAAGACAAACGTCCAGCTTTTGCTGCCACAGCAAAGGTGCCAGCGGGCAAAAGTAATGCTGGTTCTCACTGCGTCCTGGAACCTCTTCAAATGCCCCAGACAATTTGGCTCTCTCTGCTTTCCTGCGGACTCCATCCTCAAAAGCACCTGTTTTCGCTTTCGGCAGCCTCCGGAGCAAAAAAGAAAAACGTACAGCTTTTGCTGCCACAGCAAAGGAGCCAGCGGGGAAAAGTGATGCTGGTTCTCACTGCCTCCTGGAACTCTTTCAAATGCCCCAGACAATTTGGCCCTCTCTGCTTTCCTGCGGACTCCATCCTCAAAAGCACCTGTTTTCGCTTTCGGCAGCCTCCGGAGCAAAAAAGACAAACGTCCAGCTTTTGCTGCCACAGCAAAGGTGCCAGCGGGGAAAAGTAATGCTCGTTCTCACTGCCTCCTGGAACCTCTTCAAATGCCACAGACAATTTGGCCCTCTCTGCTTTCCTGCGGACTCCATCCTCAAAAGCACCTTTTTTCGCTTTCGGCAACCTCCGGAGCAAAAAAGACAAACGTCCAGGTTTTGATTCCACAGCAAAGGTGCCAGCAGGGAAAAGTGATACTGGTCCTCATTGCCTCCTGGAACCTCTTCAAATGCCACAGACAATTTGGCCCTCTCTGCTTTCCTGCGGACTCCATCCTCAAAAGCACCTGTTTTCGCTTTCGGCAACTCCGGAGCAAAAAAGACAAACGTCCAGGTTTTGCCGCCACAGCAAAGGTGCCAGCAGGGAAAAGTAATGCTGGTTCTCACTGCCTCCTGGAACCCTTTCAAATACCCCAGACAATTTGGCCCTCTCTGCTTTCCTGCGGACTCCATCCTCAAAAGCACCTGTTTTCGCTTTCGGCATCCTCAGGAGCAAAACAGTCAAACGTCCAGCTTTTGCTGCCGCAGCAAAGGTGCCAGCGGGGAAAAGTAATGCTGGTTCTCACTGCGTCCTGGAACCTCTTCAAATGCCCCAGACAATTTGGCTCTATCGGCTTTCATGCGGACTCCATCCTCAAAAGCACCTGTTTTCGCTTTCGGCAACTTCAGGAGCAAAAAAGACAAACGTCCAGGTTTTGCTGCCACAGCAAAGGTGCCAGCGGGGAAAAGTGATGCTGGTCCTCATTGCCTCCTGGAACCTCTTCAAATGCCCCAGACAATTTGGCCCTCTCTGCTTTCCTGCGGACTCCATCCTCAAAAGCACCTGTTTTCGCTTTCGGCATCCTCCGGAGCAAAAAAGACAAACGTCCAGCTTTTGCTGCCACAGCAAAGGTGCCAGCGGGGAAAAGTGATGCTGGTCCTCATTGCCTCCTGGAACCTCTTCAAATGCCACAGACAATTTGGCCCTCTCTGCTTTCCTGCGGACTCCAGCCTCAAAAGCACCTGTTTTCGCTTTCGGCAACCTCCGGACCAAAAAAGACAAACGTACAGCTTTTGCTGCCACAGCAAAGGTGCCAGCCGGGAAAAGTAATGCTGGTTCTCACTGCCTCCTGGAACCCTTTCAAATGCCCCAGACAATTTGGCCCTCTCTGCTTTCCTGTGGACTCCATCCTCAAAAGCACCTGTTTTCGCTTTCGGCAGCCTCCGGAGCAAAAAAGACAAACGTCCAGCTTTTGCTGCCACAGCAAAGGTGCCAGCGGGGAAAAGTAATGCTGGTTCTCACTGCCTCCTGGAACCCTTTCAAATGCCACAGACAATTTGGCCCTCTCTGCTTTCCTGCGGACTCCATCCTCAAAAGCACCTGTTTTCGCTTTCGGCAGCCTCCGGAGCAAAAAAGACAAACGTCCAGCTTTTGCTGCCACAGCAAAGGTGCCAGCGGGGAAAAGTAATGCTGGTTCTCACTGCCTCCTGGAACCTCTTCAAATGCCCCAGACAATTTGGCCCTCTCTGCTTTCCTGCGGACTCCATCCTCAAAAGCACCTGTTTTCGCTTTCGGCAGCCTCCGGAGCAAAAAAGACAAACGTCCAGCTTTTGCTGCCACAGCAAAGGTGCCAGCGGGGAAAAGTAATGCTGGTTCTCACTGCCTCCTGGAACCCTTTCAAATGCCCCAGACAATTTGGCCCTCTCTGCTTTCCTGCGGACTCCATCCTCAAAAGCACCTATTTTTGCTTTCGGCGCCCTCCGGAGCAAAAAAGACAAACGTCCAGCTTTTGCTGCCACAGCAAAGGTGCCAGCAGGGAAAAGTAATGCTGGTTCTCACTGCCTCCTGGAACCTCTTCAAATGCCACAGACAATTTGGCCCTCTCTGCTTTCCTGCGGACTCCATCCTCAAAAGCACCTGTTTTCGCTTTCGGCAGCCTCCGGAGCAAAAAAGACAAACGTCCAGCTTTTGCTGCCACAGCAAAGGTGCCAGCGGGGAAAAGTAATGCTGGTTCTCACTGCCTCCTGGAACCCTTTCAAATGCCGCAGACAATTTGGCCCTCTCTGCTTTCCTGTGGACTCCATCCTCAAAAGCACCTGTTTTCGCTTTCGGCAGCCTCCGGAGCAAAAAAGACAATCGTCCAGCTTTTGCTGCCACAGCAAAGGTGCCAGCGGGGAAAAGTAATGCTGGTTCTCACTGCCTCCTGGAACCTCTTCAAATGCCACAGACAATTTGGCCCTCTCTGCTTTCCTGCGGACTCCATCCTCAAAAGCACCTGTTTTCGCTTTTGGCAACCTCCGGAGCAAAAAAGACAAACGTCCAGCTTTTGCTGCCACAGCAAAGGTGCCAGCGGGGAAAAGTAATGCTGGTTCTCACTGCCTCCTGGAACCCTTTCAAATGCCCCAGACAATTTGGCCCTCTCTGCTTTCCTGCGGACTCCATCCTCAAAAGCACCTGTTTTCGCTTTCGGCAACTTCAGGAGCAAAAAAGACAAACGTCCAGGTTTTGCTGCCACAGCAAAGGTGCCAGCGGGGAAAAGTGATGCTGGTCCTCATTGCCTCCTGGAACCTCTTCAAATGCCCCAGACAATTTGGCCCTCTCTACTTTCCTGCGGACTCCATCCTCAAAAGCACCTGTTTTCGCTTTCGCCATCCTCCGGAGCAAAAAAGACAAACGTCCAGGTTTTGCTGCCACAGCAAAGGTGCCAGCGGGGAAAAGTGATGCTGGTCCTCATTGCCTCCTGGAACCTCTTCAAATGCCACAGACAATTTGGCCCTCTCTGCTTTCCTGCGGACTCCATCCTCAAAAGCACCTGTTTTCGCTTTCGGCAACCTCCGGACCAAAAAAGACAAACGTACAGCTTTTGCTGCCACAGCAAAGGTGCCAGCCGGGAAAAGTAATGCTGGTTCTCACTGCCTCCTGGAACTCTTTCAAATGCCACAGACAATTTGGCCCTCTCTGCTTTCCTGCGGACTCCATCCTCAAAAGCACCTGTTTTCGCTTTCGGCAGCCTCCGGAGCAAAAAAGACAAACGTCCAGCTTTTGCTGCCACAGCAAAGGTGCCAGCGGGGAAAAGTAATGCTGGTTCTCACTGCCTCCTGGAACCCTTTCAAATGCCACAGACAATTTGGCCCTCTCTGCTTTCCTGTGGACTCCATCCTCAAAAGCACCTGTTTTCGCTTTCGGCAGCCTCCGGAGCAAAAAAGACAAACGTCCAGCTTTTGCTGCCACAGCAAAGGTGCCAGCGGGGAAAAGTAATGCTGGTTCTCACTGCCTCCTGGAACCTCTTCAAATGCCACAGACATTTTGGCCCTCTCTGCTTTCCTGCGGACTCTATGCTCAAAAGCACCTGTTTTCGCTTTCGGCAGCCTCCGGAGCAAAAAAGACAAACGTCCAGCTTTTGCTGCCACAGCAAAGGTGCCAGCGGGGAAAAGTAATGCTGGTTCTCACTGCCTCCTGGAACCCTTTCAAATGCCACAGACAATTTGGCCCTCTCTGCTTTCCTGCGGACTCCATCCTCAAAAGCACCTGTTTTCGCTTTCGGCAGCCTCCGGAGCAAAAAAGACAAACGTCCAGCTTTTGCTGCCACAGCAAAGGTGCCAGCGGGGAAAAGTAATGCTCGTTCTCACTGCCTCCTGGAACCCTTTCAAATGCCACAGACAATTTGGCCCTCTCTGCTTTCCTGCGGACTCCATTCTCAAAAGCACCTGTTTTCGCTTTCGGCAACCTCCGGAGCAAAAAAGACAAACGTCCAGCTTTTGCTGCCACAGCAAAGGTGCCAGCGGGGAAAAGTAATGCTGGTTCTCACTGCCTCCTGGAACCCTTTCAAATGCCCCAGACAATTTGGCCCTCTCTGCTTTCCTGCGGACTCCATCCTCAAAAGCACCTGTTTTCGCTTTCGGCAGCCTCCGGAGCAAAAAAGACAAACGTCCAGCTTTTGCTGCCACAGCAAAGGTGCCAGCGGGGAAAAGTAATGCTGGTTCTCGCTGCCTCCTGGAACCCTTTCAAATGCCCCAGACAATTAAGCCCTCTCTGCTTTCCTGCGGACTCTATCCTCAAAAGCGACTTTTTTCACTTTCGGCGCCCTCCGGTGGTAAAAAGACAAACGTCCAGCTTTTGCTGCCACAGCAAAGGTGCCAGCGGGGAAAAGTGATGCTGGTTCTCACTGCCTCCTGGAACTCTTTCAAATGCCCCAGACAATTTGGCTCTCTCTGCTTTCCTGCGGACTCCATCCTCAAAAGCACCTGTTTTCGCTTTCGGCAGCCTCCGGAGCAAAAAAGACAAACGTCCAGCTTTTGCTGCCACAGCAAAGGTGCCAGCGGGGAAAAGTAATGCTGGTTCTCACTGCCTCCTGGAACCCTTTCAAATGCCACAGACAATTTGGCCCTCTCTGCTTTCCTGCGGACTCCATCCTCAAAAGCACCTGTTTTCGCTTTCGGCAACCTCCGGAGTAAAAAAGACAAACGTCCAGCTTTTGCTGCCACAGCAAAGGTGCCAGCGGGGAAAAGTAATGCTGGTTCTCACTGCCTCCTGGAACCCTTTCAAATGCCCCAGACAATTTGGCCCTCTCTGCTTTCCTGCGGACTCCATCCTCAAAAGCACCTATTTTCGCTTTCGGCAGCCTCCGGAGCAAAAAAGACAAACGTCCAGCTTTTGCTGCCACAGCAAAGGTGCCAGCGGGAAAAAGTGATGCTGGTCTTCACTGCCTCCTGGAACCCCTTCGAATGCCCCACACAATTTGGCCCTCTCTGCTTTCCTGCGCACTCTAGCCTCAAAGGCACCTTTTTTCACTTTCGGCGCCCCCTGGAGGAAAAAAGACAAACGTCCAGCTTTTGCTGCCACAGCAAATGTGCCAGCGGGAAAAAGTGATGCTGGTCCTCACTGCCTCCTGGAACCCCTTCAAATGCCCCAGACAATTTGGCCCTCTCTGCTTTCCTGCGGACTCTAGCCTCAAAAGCACCTTTTTTCACTTTCGGCGACCCAGGAGCAAAAAAGACAAACGTCCAGCTTTTGCTGCCACAGCAAAGGTGCCAGCAGGGAAAAGTGATGCTGGTCCTCACTGCCTCCTGGAACCCCTTCAAATGCCCCACACAATTTGGCCCTCTCTGCTTTCCTGCGGAATATAGCCTCAAAAGCACCTTTTTTCACTTTCGGCGCTTCCTGGAAGAAAAAAGACCAACGTCCAGCTTTTGCTGCCACAGCAAAGGTGCCAGCGGGGAAAAGTGATGCTGGTCCTCACTGCCTCCTGGAACCCCTTCAAATGCCTCAGACAATTTGGCCCTCTCTGCTTTCCTGCGCACTCTAGCCTCAAAAGCACCGTTTTTCACTTTCGGCGCCCCCTGGAGGAAAAAAGACAAACGTCCAACTTTTGCTGCCACAGCAAAGGTGCCAGCGGGGAAAAGTGATGCTGGTCCTCACTGCCTCCTGGAACCCCTTGAAATGCCCCAGACAATTTGGCCCTCTCTGCTTTCCTGCGGACTCTAGCCTCAAAAGCACCTTTTTTCACTTTCGGCGCCCCCTGGAGAAAAAAAGACAAACGTCCAGCTTTTGCTGCCACAGCAAAGGTGCCAGCGGGGAAAAGTGATGCTGGTCCTCACTGCCTCCTGGAACCCCTTCAAATGCCCCAGACAATTTGGCCCTCTCTGCTTTCCTGCGCACTCTAGCCTCCAAAGCACCTTTTTTCACTTTCGGCGACCTCCGGAACAAAAAAGACAAACGTCCAGCTTTTGCTGCCACAGCAAAGGTGCCAGCGGGGAAAAGTGATGCTGGTTCTCACTGCCTCCTGGAACCCATTCAAATGCCCCATACAATTTGGCCCTCTCTGCTTTCCTGCGCACTCTAGCCTCAAAAGCACCTTTTTTCACTTTTGGCGCCCCCTGGTGGAAAAAGGACAAACGTCCAGCTTTTGCTGCCACAGCAAAGGTGCCAGCGGGGAAAAGTGATGCTGGTCCTCACTGCCTCCTGGAACCCCTTCAAATGCCCCACACAATTTGGCCCTCTCTGCTTTCCTGCGGACTCTAGCCTCAAAAGCACCTTTTTTCACTTTCGGCGCCCCCTGGAGGAAAAAAGACAAACGTCCAGCTTTTGCTGCCACAGCAAAGGTTCCAGCGGGGAAAAGTGATGCTGGTCCTCACTGCCACCTGGAACCTCTTCAAATGCCCCACACAATTTGGCCCTCTCTGCTTTCCTGCGCACTCTAGCCTCAAAAGCACCTTTTTCACTTTCGGCGCCCCCAGGAGGAAAAAAGACAAACGTCCAGCTTTTGCTGCCACAGCAAAGGTGCCAGCGGGGAAAAGTGATGCTGGTCCTCACTGCCTCCTGGAACCCCTTCAAATGCCCCACACAATTTGGCCCTCTCTGCTGTCCTGCGGAATATAGCCTCAAAAGCACCTTTTTTCACTTTCGGCGCTTCCTGGAGGAAAAAAGACCAACGTCCAGCTTTTGCTGCCACAGCAAAGGTGCCAGCGGGGAAAAGTGATGCTGGTCCTCACTGCCTCCTGGAACCCCTTCAAATGCCCCAGACAATTTGGCCCTCTCTGCTTTCCTGCGGAATATAGCCTCAAAAGCACCTTTTTTCACTTTCGGCGCTTCCTGGAGGAAAAAAGACCAACGTCCAGCTTTTGCTGCCACAGCAAAGGTGCCAGCGGGGAAAAGTGATGCTGGTCCTCACTGCCTCCTGGAACCCCTTCAAATGCCTCAGACAATTTGGCCCTCTCTGCTTTCCTGCGCACTCTATCCTCAAAAGCACCTTTTTTCACTTTCTGCGCCCTCCGGAGGAAAAAAGACAAACGTCCAGGTTTTGCTGCCACAGCAAAGGTGCCAGCGGGGAAAAGTGATGCTGGTCCTCACTGCCTCCTGGAACCCCTTCAAATGCCCCAGACAATTTGGCCCTTTCTGCTTTCCTGCGCACTCTAGCCTCAAAAGCACCTTTTTTCGCTTTCGGCGCTGTTTGGAGCAAAAAAGACAAACGTCCAGCTTTTGCTGCCACAGCAAAGGTGCCAGCGGGGAAAAGTAATGCTGGTTCTCACTGCCTCCTGGAACCCTTTCAAATGCCCCAGACAATTTGGCCCTCTCTGCTTTCCTGCGGACTCCATCCTCAAAAGCACCTGTTTTCGCTTTCGGCAACCTCCGGAGCAAAAAAGACAAACGTCCAGCTTTTGCTGCCACAGCAAAGGTGCCAGCGGGGAAAAGTAATGCTGGTTCTCACTGCCTCCTGGAACTCTTTCAAATGCCCCAGACAATTTGGCCCTCTCTGCTTTCCTGCGGACTCCATCCTCAAAAGCACCTATTTTCGCTTTCGGCAGCCTCCGGAGCAAAAAAGACAAACGTCCAGCTTTTGCTGCCACAGCAAAGGTGCCAGCGGGGAAAAGTAATGCTGGTTCTCACTGCCTCCTGGAACCCTTTCAAATGCCCCAGACAATTTGGCCCTCTCTGCTTTCCTGTGGACTCCATCCTCAAAAGCACCTGTTTTCGCTTTCGGCAGCCTCCGGAGCAAAAAAGACAAACGTCCAGCTTTTGCTGCCACAGCAAAGGTGCCAGCGGGGAAAAGTAATGCTGGTTCTCACTGCCTCCTGGAACCCTTTCAAATGCCACAGACAATTTGGCCCTCTCTGCTTTCCTGCGGACTCCATCCTCAAAAGCACCTGTTTTCGCTTTCGGCAGCCTCCGGAGCAAAAAAGACAAACGTCCAGCTTTTGCTGCCACAGCAAAGGTGCCAGCGGGGAAAAGTAATGCTGGTTCTCACTGCCTCCTGGAACCTCTTCAAATGCCCCAGACAATTTGGCCCTCTCTGCTTTCCTGCGGACTCCATCCTCAAAAGCACCTGTTTTCGCTTTCGGCAGCCTCCGGAGCAAAAAAGACAAACGTCCAGCTTTTGCTGCCACAGCAAAGGTGCCAGCGGGGAAAAGTAATGCTGGTTCTCACTGCCTCCTGGAACCCTTTCAAATGCCCCAGACAATTTGGCCCTCTCTGCTTTCCTGCGGACTCCATCCTCAAAAGCACCTATTTTTGCTTTCGGCGCCCTCCGGAGCAAAAAAGACAAACGTCCAGCTTTTGCTGCCACAGCAAAGGTGCCAGCAGGGAAAAGTAATGCTGGTTCTCACTGCCTCCTGGAACCTCTTCAAATGCCACAGACAATTTGGCCCTCTCTGCTTTCCTGCGGACTCCATCCTCAAAAGCACCTGTTTTCGCTTTCGGCAGCCTCCGGAGCAAAAAAGACAAACGTCCAGCTTTTGCTGCCACAGCAAAGGTGCCAGCGGGGAAAAGTAATGCTGGTTCTCACTGCCTCCTGGAACCCTTTCAAATGCCGCAGACAATTTGGCCCTCTCTGCTTTCCTGTGGACTCCATCCTCAAAAGCACCTGTTTTCGCTTTCGGCAGCCTCCGGAGCAAAAAAGACAATCGTCCAGCTTTTGCTGCCACAGCAAAGGTGCCAGCGGGGAAAAGTAATGCTGGTTCTCACTGCCTCCTGGAACCTCTTCAAATGCCCCAGACAATTTGGCCCTCTCTGCTTTCCTGCGGACTCCATCCTCAAAAGCACCTGTTTTCGCTTTTGGCAACCTCCGGAGCAAAAAAGACAAACGTCCAGCTTTTGCTGCCACAGCAAAGGTGCCAGCGGGGAAAAGTAATGCTGGTTCTCACTGCCTCCTGGAACCCTTTCAAATGCCCCAGACAATTTGGCCCTCTCTGCTTTCCTGCGGACTCCATCCTCAAAAGCACCTGTTTTCGCTTTCGGCAACTTCAGGAGCAAAAAAGACAAACGTCCAGGTTTTGCTGCCACAGCAAAGGTGCCAGCGGGGAAAAGTGATGCTGGTCCTCATTGCCTCCTGGAACCTCTTCAAATGCCCCAGACAATTTGGCCCTCTCTACTTTCCTGCGGACTCCATCCTCAAAAGCACCTGTTTTCGCTTTCGCCATCCTCCGGAGCAAAAAAGACAAACGTCCAGGTTTTGCTGCCACAGCAAAGGTGCCAGCGGGGAAAAGTGATGCTGGTCCTCATTGCCTCCTGGAACCTCTTCAAATGCCACAGACAATTTGGCCCTCTCTGCTTTCCTGCGGACTCCATCCTCAAAAGCACCTGTTTTCGCTTTCGGCAACCTCCGGACCAAAAAAGACAAACGTACAGCTTTTGCTGCCACAGCAAAGGTGCCAGCCGGGAAAAGTAATGCTGGTTCTCACTGCCTCCTGGAACTCTTTCAAATGCCACAGACAATTTGGCCCTCTCTGCTTTCCTGCGGACTCCATGCTCAAAAGCACCTGTTTTCGCTTTCGGCAGCCTCCGGAGCAAAAAAGACAAACGTCCAGCTTTTGCTGCCACAGCAAAGGTGCCAGCGGGGAAAAGTAATGCTGGTTCTCACTGCCTCCTGGAACCCTTTCAAATGCCACAGACAATTTGGCCCTCTCTGCTTTCCTGTGGACTCCATCCTCAAAAGCACCTGTTTTCGCTTTCGGCAGCCTCCGGAGCAAAAAAGACAAACGTCCAGCTTTTGCTGCCACAGCAAAGGTGCCAGCGGGGAAAAGTAATGCTGGTTCTCACTGCCTCCTGGAACCTCTTCAAATGCCACAGACATTTTGGCCCTCTCTGCTTTCCTGCGGACTCTATGCTCAAAAGCACCTGTTTTCGCTTTCGGCAGCCTCCGGAGCAAAAAAGACAAACGTCCAGCTTTTGCTGCCACAGCAAAGGTGCCAGCGGGGAAAAGTAATGCTGGTTCTCACTGCCTCCTGGAACCCTTTCAAATGCCACAGACAATTTGGCCCTCTCTGCTTTCCTGCGGACTCCATCCTCAAAAGCACCTGTTTTCGCTTTCGGCAGCCTCCGGAGCAAAAAAGACAAACGTCCAGCTTTTGCTGCCACAGCAAAGGTGCCAGCGGGGAAAAGTAATGCTGGTTCTCACTGCCTCCTGGAACCCTTTCAAATGCCGCAGACAATTTGGCCCTCTCTGCTTTCCTGTGGACTCCATCCTCAAAAGCACCTGTTTTCGCTTTCGGCAGCCTCCGGAGCAAAAAAGACAAACGTCCAGCTTTTGCTGCCACAGCAAAGGTGCCAGCGGGGAAAAGTAATGCTGGTTCTCACTGCCTCCTGGAACCTCTTCAAATGCCACAGACAATTTGGCCCTCTCTGCTTTCCTGCGGACTCCATCCTCAAAAGCACCTGTTTTCGCTTTTGGCAACCTCCGGAGCAAAAAAGACAAACGTCCAGCTTTTGCTGCCACAGCAAAGGTGCCAGCGGGGAAAAGTAATGCTGGTTCTCACTGCCTCCTGGAACTCTTTCAAATGCCCCAGACAATTTGGCCCTCTCTGCTTTCCTGCGGACTCCATCCTCAAAAGCACCTGTTTTCGCTTTCGGCAGCCTCCGGAGCAAAAAAGACAAACGTCCAGCTTTTGCTGCCACAGCAAAGGTGCCAGCGGGGAAAAGTAATGCTCGTTCTCACTGCCTCCTGGAACCCTTTCAAATGCCACAGACAATTTGGCCCTCTCTGCTTTCCTGCGGACTCCATTCTCAAAAGCACCTGTTTTCGCTTTCGGCAACCTCCGGAGCAAAAAAGAAAACGTCCAGCTTTTGCTGCCACAGCAAAGGTGCCAGCGGGGAAAAGTAATGCTGGTTCTCACTGCCTCCTGGAACCCTTTCAAATGCCCCAGACAATTTGGCCCTCTCTGCTTTCCTGCGGACTCCATCCTCAAAAGCACCTGTTTTCGCTTTCGGCAGCCTCCGGAGCAAAAAAGACAAACGTCCAGCTTTTGCTGCCACAGCAAAGGTGCCAGCGGGGAAAAGTAATGCTGGTTCTCGCTGCCTCCTGGAACCCTTTCAAATGCCCCAGACAATTAAGCCCTCTCTGCTTTCCTGCGGACTCTATCCTCAAAAGCGACTTTTTTCACTTTCGGCGCCCTCCGGTGGTAAAAAGACAAACGTCCAGCTTTTGCTGCCACAGCAAAGGTGCCAGCGGGGAAAAGTGATGCTGGTTCTCACTGCCTCCTGGAACTCTTTCAAATGCCCCAGACAATTTGGCTCTCTCTGCTTTCCTGCGGACTCCATCCTCAAAAGCACCTGTTTTCGCTTTCGGCAGCCTCCGGAGCAAAAAAGACAAACGTCCAGCTTTTGCTGCCACAGCAAAGGTGCCAGCGGGGAAAAGTAATGCTGGTTCTCACTGCCTCCTGGAACCCTTTCAAATGCCACAGACAATTTGGCCCTCTCTGCTTTCCTGCGGACTCCATCCTCAAAAGCACCTGTTTACGCTTTCGGCAACCTCCGGAGTAAAAAAGAGAAACGTCCAGCTTTTGCTGCCACAGCAAAGGTGCCAGCGGGGAAAAGTAATGCTGGTTCTCACTGCCTCCTGGAACCCTTTCAAATGCCCCAGACAATTTGGCCCTCTCTGCTTTCCTGCGGACTCCATCCTCAAAAGCACCTATTTTCGCTTTCGGCAGCCTCCGGAGCAAAAAAGACAAACGTCCAGCTTTTGCTGCCACAGCAAAGGTGCCAGCGGGGAAAAGTAATGCTGGTTCTCACTGCCTCCTGGAACCCTTTCAAATGCCCCAGACAATTTGGCCCTCTCTGCTTTCCTGTGGACTCCATCCTCAAAAGCACCTGTTTTCGCTTTCGGCAGCCTCCGGAGCAAAAAAGACAAACGTCCAGCTTTTGCTGCCACAGCAAAGGTGCCAGCGGGGAAAAGTAATGCTGGTTCTCACTGCCTCCTGGAACCCTTTCAAATGCCACAGACAATTTGGCCCTCTCTGCTTTCCTGCGGACTCCATCCTCAAAAGCACCTGTTTTCGCTTTCGGCAGCCTCCGGAGCAAAAAAGACAAACGTCCAGCTTTTGCTGCCACAGCAAAGGTGCCAGCGGGGAAAAGTAATGCTGGTTCTCACTGCCTCCTGGAACCTCTTCAAATGCCCCAGACAATTTGGCCCTCTCTGCTTTCCTGCGGACTCCATCCTCAAAAGCACCTGTTTTCGCTTTCGGCAACCTCCGGAGCAAAAAAGACAAACGTCCAGCTTTTGCTGCCACAGCAAAGGTGCCAGCGGGGAAAAGTAATGCTGGTTCTCACTGCCTCCTGGAACCCTTTCAAATGCCCCAGACAATTTGGCCCTCTCTGCTTTCCTGCGGACTCCATCCTCAAAAGCACCTATTTTTGCTTTCGGCGCCCTCCGGAGCAAAAAAGACAAACGTCCAGCTTTTGCTGCCACAGCAAAGGTGCCAGCAGGGAAAAGTAATGCTGGTTCTCACTGCCTCCTGGAACCTCTTCAAATGCCACAGACAATTTGGCCCTCTCTGCTTTCCTGCGGACTCCATCCTCAAAAGCACCTGTTTTCGCTTTCGGCAGCCTCCGGAGCAAAAAAGACAAACGTCCAGCTTTTGCTGCCACAGCAAAGGTGCCAGCGGGGAAAAGTAATGCTGGTTCTCACTGCCTCCTGGAACCCTTTCAAATGCCGCAGACAATTTGGCCCTCTCTGCTTTCCTGTGGACTCCATCCTCAAAAGCACCTGTTTTCGCTTTCGGCAGCCTCCGGAGCAAAAAAGACAATCGTCCAGCTTTTGCTGCCACAGCAAAGGTGCCAGCGGGGAAAAGTAATGCTGGTTCTCACTGCCTCCTGGAACCTCTTCAAATGCCCCAGACAATTTGGCCCTCTCTGCTTTCCTGCGGACTCCATCCTCAAAAGCACCTGTTTTCGCTTTTGGCAACCTCCGGAGCAAAAAAGACAAACGTCCAGCTTTTGCTGCCACAGCAAAGGTGCCAGCGGGGAAAAGTAATGCTGGTTCTCACTGCCTCCTGGAACCTCTTCAAATGCCCCAGACAATTTGGCCCTCTCTGCTTTCCTGCGGACTCCATCCTCAAAAGCACCTGTTTTCGCTTTCGGCAACTTCAGGAGCAAAAAAGACAAACGTCCAGGTTTTGCTGCCACAGCAAAGGTGCCAGCGGGGAAAAGTGATGCTGGTCCTCATTGCCTCCTGGAACCTCTTCAAATGCCCCAGACAATTTGGCCCTCTCTACTTTCCTGCGGACTCCATCCTCAAAAGCACCTGTTTTCGCTTTCGCCATCCTCCGGAGCAAAAAAGACAAACGTCCAGGTTTTGCTGCCACAGCAAAGGTGCCAGCGGGGAAAAGTGATGCTGGTCCTCATTGCCTCCTGGAACCTCTTCAAATGCCACAGACAATTTGGCCCTCTCTGCTTTCCTGCGGACTCCATCCTCAAAAGCACCTGTTTTCGCTTTCGGCAACCTCCGGACCAAAAAAGACAAACGTACAGCTTTTGCTGCCACAGCAAAGGTGCCAGCCGGGAAAAGTAATGCTGGTTCTCACTGCCTCCTGGAACTCTTTCAAATGCCACAGACAATTTGGCCCTCTCTGCTTTCCTGCGGACTCCATGCTCAAAAGCACCTGTTTTCGCTTTCGGCAGCCTCCGGAGCAAAAAAGACAAACGTCCAGCTTTTGCTGCCACAGCAAAGGTGCCAGCGGGGAAAAGTAATGCTGGTTCTCACTGCCTCCTGGAACCCTTTCAAATGCCACAGACAATTTGGCCCTCTCTGCTTTCCTGTGGACTCCATCCTCAAAAGCACCTGTTTTCGCTTTCGGCAGCCTCCGGAGCAAAAAAGACAAACGTCCAGCTTTTGCTGCCACAGCAAAGGTGCCAGCGGGGAAAAGTAATGCTGGTTCTCACTGCCTCCTGGAACCTCTTCAAATGCCACAGACATTTTGGCCCTCTCTGCTTTCCTGCGGACTCTATGCTCAAAAGCACCTGTTTTCGCTTTCGGCAGCCTCCGGAGCAAAAAAGACAAACGTCCAGCTTTTGCTGCCACAGCAAAGGTGCCAGCGGGGAAAAGTAATGCTGGTTCTCACTGCCTCCTGGAACCCTTTCAAATGCCACAGACAATTTGGCCCTCTCTGCTTTCCTGCGGACTCCATCCTCAAAAGCACCTGTTTTCGCTTTCGGCAGCCTCCGGAGCAAAAAAGACAAACGTCCAGCTTTTGCTGCCACAGCAAAGGTGCCAGCGGGGAAAAGTAATGCTGGTTCTCACTGCCTCCTGGAACCCTTTCAAATGCCGCAGACAATTTGGCCCTCTCTGCTTTCCTGTGGACTCCATCCTCAAAAGCACCTGTTTTCGCTTTCGGCAGCCTCCGGAGCAAAAAAGACAAACGTCCAGCTTTTGCTGCCACAGCAAAGGTGCCAGCGGGGAAAAGTAATGCTGGTTCTCACTGCCTCCTGGAACCTCTTCAAATGCCACAGACAATTTGGCCCTCTCTGCTTTCCTGCGGACTCCATCCTCAAAAGCACCTGTTTTCGCTTTTGGCAACCTCCGGAGCAAAACAGACAAACGTCCAGCTTTTGCTGCCACAGCAAAGGTGCCAGCGGGGAAAAGTAATGCTGGTTCTCACTGCCTCCTGGAACTCTTTCAAATGCCCCAGACAATTTGGCCCTCTCTGCTTTCCTGCGGACTCCATCCTCAAAAGCACCTGTTTTCGCTTTCGGCAGCCTCCGGAGCAAAAAAGACAAACGTCCACCTTTTGCTGCCACAGCAAAGGTGCCAGCGGGGAAAAGTAATGCTCGTTCTCACTGCCTCCTGGAACCCTTTCAAATGCCACAGACAATTTGGCCCTCTCTGCTTTCCTGCGGACTCCATTCTCAAAAGCACCTGTTTTCGCTTTCGGCAGCCTCCGGAGCAAAAAAGACAAACGTCCAGCTTTTGCTGCCACAGCAAAGGTGCCAGCGGGGAAAAGTAATGCTGGTTCTCGCTGCCTCCTGGAACCCTTTCAAATGCCCCAGACAATTAAGCCCTCTCTGCTTTCCTGCGGACTCTATCCTCAAAAGCGACTTTTTTCACTTTCGGCGCCCTCCGGTGGTAAAAAGACAAACGTCCAGCTTTTGCTGCCACAGCAAAGGTGCCAGCGGGGAAAAGTGATGCTGGTTCTCACTGCCTCCTGGAACTCTTTCAAATGCCCCAGACAATTTGGCTCTCTCTGCTTTCCTGCGGACTCCATCCTCAAAAGCACCTGTTTTCGCTTTCGGCAGCCTCCGGAGCAAAAAAGACAAACGTCCAGCTTTTGCTGCCACAGCAAAGGTGCCAGCGGGGAAAAGTAATGCTGGTTCTCACTGCCTCCTGGAACCCTTTCAAATGCCACAGACAATTTGGCCCTCTCTGCTTTCCTGCGGACTCCATCCTCAAAAGCACCTGTTTTCGCTTTCGGCAACCTCCGGAGTAAAAAAGACAAACGTCCAGCTTTTGCTGCCACAGCAAAGGTGCCAGCGGGGAAAAGTAATGCTGGTTCTCACTGCCTCCTGGAACCCTTTCAAATGCCACAGACAATTTGGCCCTCTCTGCTTTCCTGCGGACTCCATCCTCAAAAGCACCTGTTTTCGCTTTCGGCAGCCTCCGGAGCAAAAAAGACAAACGTCCAGCTTTTGCTGCCACAGCAAAGGTGCCAGCGGGGAAAAGTAATGCTGGTTCTCACTGCCTCCTGGAACCCTTTCAAATGCCGCAGACAATTTGGCCCTCTCTGCTTTCCTGTGGACTCCATCCTCAAAAGCACCTGTTTTCGCTTTCGGCAGCCTCCGGAGCAAAAAAGACAAACGTCCAGCTTTTGCTGCCACAGCAAAGGTGCCAGCGGGGAAAAGTAATGCTGGTTCTCACTGCCTCCTGGAACCTCTTCAAATGCCCCAGACAATTTGGCCCTCTCTGCTTTCCTGCGGACTCCATCCTCAAAAGCACCTGTTTTCGCTTTTGGCAACCTCCGGAGCAAAAAAGACAAACGTCCAGCTTTTGCTGTCACAGCAAAGGTGCCAGCGGGGAAAAGTAATGCTGGTTCTCACTGCCTCCTGGAACCCTTTCAAATGCCCCAGACAATTTGGCCCTCTCTGCTTTCCTGCGGACTCCATCCTCAAAAGCACCTGTTTTCGCTTTCGGCAGCCTCCGGAGCAAAAAAGACAAACGTCCAGCTTTTGCTGCCACAGCAAAGGTGCCAGCGGGGAAAAGTAATGCTGGTTCTCACTGCCTCCTGGAACCCTTTCAAATGCCACAGACAATTTGGCCCTCTCTGCTTTCCTGCGGACTCCATCCTCAAAAGCACCTGTTTTCGCTTTCGGCAGCCTCCGGAGCAAAAAAGACAAACGTCCAGCTTTTGCTGCCACAGTAAAGGTGCCAGCAGGGAAAAGTAATGCTGGTTCTCACTGCCTCCTGGAACTCCTTCAAATGCCCCAGACAATTTGGCCCTCTCTGCTTTCCTGCGGACTCCATCCTCAAAAGCACCTGTTTTCGCTTTCGGCAGCCTCCGGAGCAAAAAAGACAAACGTCCAGGTTTTGCTGCCACAGCAAAGGTGCCAGCGGGGAAAAGTAATGCTGGTTCTCACTGCCTCCTGGAACCCTTTCAAATGCCCCAGACAATTTGGCCCTCTCTGCTTTCCTGCGGACTCCATCCTCAAAAGCACCTGTTTTCGCTTTTGGCAACCTCCGGAGCAAAAAAGACAAACGTCCAGCTTTTGCTGCCACAGCAAAGGTGCCAGCGGGGAAAAGTAATGCTGGTTCTCACTGCCTCCTGGAACCCTTTCAAATGCCACAGACAATTTGGCCCTCTCTGCTTTCCTGCGGACTCCATCCTCAAAAGCACCTGTTTTCGCTTTCGGCAGCCTCCGGAGCAAAAAAGACAAACGTCCAGCTTTTGCTGCCACAGCAAAGGTGCCAGCGGGGAAAAGTAATGCTCGTTCTCACTGCCTCCTGGAACCCTTTCAAATGCCACAGACAATTTGGCCCTCTCTGCTTTCCTGCGGACTCCATGCTCAAAAGCACCTGTTTTCGCTTTCGGCAACCTCCGGAGCAAAAAAGACAAACGTCCAGCTTTTGCTGCCACAGCAAAGGTGCCAGCGGGGAAAAGTAATGCTGGTTCTCACTGCCTCCTGGAACCCTTTCAAATGCCCCAGACAATTTGGCCCTCTCTGCTTTCCTGCGGACTCCATCCTCAAAAGCACCTGTTTTCGCTTTCGGCAGCCTCCGGAGCAAAAAAGACAAACGTCCAGCTTTTGCTGCCACAGCAAAGGTGCCAGCGGGGAAAAGTAATGCTGGTTCTCACTGCCTCCTGGAACCCTTTCAAATGCCCCAGACAATTTGGCCCTCTCTGCTTTCCTGCGGACTCCATCCTCAAAAGCACCTGTTTTCGCTTTCGGCAGCCTCCGGAGCAAAAGAGACAAACGTCCAGCTTTTGCTGCCACAGCAAAGGTGCCAGCGGGGAAAAGTAATGCTGGTTCTCACTGCCTCCTGGAACTCTTTCAAATGCCACAGACAATTTGGCTCTCTCTGCTTTCCTGCGGACTCTATCCTCAAAAGCGACTTTTTTCACTTTCGGCGCCCTCCGGTGGTAAAAAGACAAACGTCCAGCTTTTGCTGCCACAGCAAAGGTGCCAGCGGGGAAAAGTGATGCTGGTTCTCACTGCCTCCTGGAACTCTTTCAAATGCCACAGACAATTTGGCTCTCTCTGCTTTCCTGCGGACTCCATCCTCAAAAGCACCTGTTTTCGCTTTCGGCAGCCTCCGGAGCAAAAAAGACAAACGTCCAGCTTTTGCTGCCACAGCAAAGGTGCCAGCGGGGAAAAGTAATGCTGGTTCTCACTGCCTCCTGGAACCTCTTCAAATGCCACAGACATTTTGGCCCTCTCTGCTTTCCTGCGGACTCCATCCTCAAAAGCACCTGTTTTCGCTTTCGGCAACCTCCGGAGCAAAAAAGACAAACGTCCAGCTTTTGCTGCCACAGCAAAGGTGCCAGCGGGGAAAAGTAATGCTGGTTCTCACTGCCTCCTGGAACCCTTTCAAATGCCCCAGACAATTTGGCCCTCTCTGCTTTCCTGCGGACTCCATGCTCAAAAGCACCTGTTTTCGCTTTCGGCAACCTCCGGAGCAAAAAAGACAAACGTCCAGCTTTTGCTGCCACAGCAAAGGTGCCAGCGGGGAAAAGTAATGCTGGTTCTCACTGCCTCCTGGAACCCTTTCAAATGCCCCAGACAATTTGGCCCTCTCTGCTTTCCTGCGGACTCCATCCTCAAAAGCACCTGTTTTCGCTTTCGGCAGCCTCCGGAGCAAAAAAGACAAACGTCCAGCTTTTGCTGCCACAGCAAAGGTGCCAGCGGGGAAAAGTAATGCTGGTTCTCACTGCCTCCTGGAACCTCTTCAAATGCCACAGACATTTTGGCCCTCTCTGCTTTCCTGCGGACTCCATCCTCAAAAGCACCTGTTTTCGCTTTCGGCAACCTCCAGAGCAAAAAAGACAAACGTCCAGCTTTTGCTGCCACAGCAAAGGTGCCAGCGGGGAAAAGTAATGCTGGTTCTCACTGCCTCCTGGAACCCTTTCAAATGCCACAGACAATTTGGCCCTCTCTGCTTTCCTGCGGACTCCATCCTCAAAAGCACCTGTTTTCGCTTTCGGCAGCCTCCGGAGCAAAAAAGACAAACGTCCAGCTTTTGCTGCCACAGCAAAGGTGCCAGCGGGGAAAAGTAATGCTGGTTCTCACTGCCTCCTGGAACCCTTTCAAATGCCCCAGACAATTTGGCCCTCTCTGCTTTCCTGCGGACTCCATCCTCAAAAGCACCTGTTTTCGCTTTCGGCAGCCTCCGGAGCAAAAAAGACAAACGTCCAGCTTTTGCTGCCACAGCAAAGGTGCCAGCGGGGAAAAGTAATGCTGGTTCTCACTGCCTCCTGGAACCTCTTCAAATGCCCCAGACAATTTGGCCCTCTCTGCTTTCCTGCAGACTCCATCCTCAAAAGCACCTGTTTTCGCTTTTGGCAACCTCCGGAGCAAAAAAGACAAACGTCCAGCTTTTGCTGCCACAGCAAAGGTGCCAGCGGGGAAAAGTAATGCTGGTTCTCACTGCCTCCTGGAACCCTTTCAAATGCCCCAGACAATTTGGCCCTCTCTGCTTTCCTGCGGACTCCATCCTCAAAAGCACCTGTTTTCGCTTTCGGCAGCCTCCGGAGCAAAAAAGACAAACGTCCAGCTTTTGCTGCCACAGCAAAGGTGCCAGCGGGGAAAAGTAATGCTGGTTCTCACTGCCTCCTGGAACCCTTTCAAATGCCACAGACAATTTGGCCCTCTCTGCTTTCCTGCGGACTCCATCCTCAAAAGCACCTGTTTTCGCTTTCGGCAGCCTCCGGAGCAAAAAAGACAAACGTCCAGCTTTTGCTGCCACAGCAAAGGTGCCAGCGGGGAAAAGTAATGCTGGTTCTCACTGCCTCCTGGAACCCTTTCAAATGCCCCAGACAATTAAGCCCTCTCTGCTTTCCTGCGGACTCTATCCTCAAAAGCGACTTTTTTCACTTTCGGCGCCCTCCGGTGGTAAAAAGACAAACGTCCAGCTTTTGCTGCCACAGCAAAGGTGCCAGCGGGGAAAAGTGATGCTGGTTCTCACTGCCTCCTGGAACTCTTTCAAATGCCCCAGACAATTTGGCTCTCTCTGCTTTCCTGCGGACTCCATCCTCAAAAGCACCTGTTTTCGCTTTCGGCAGCCTCCGGAGCAAAAAAGACAAACGTCCAGCTTTTGCTGCCACAGCAAAGGTGCCAGCGGGGAAAAGTAATGCTGGTTCTCACTGCCTCCTGGAACCCTTTCAAATGCCACAGACAATTTGGCCCTCTCTGCTTTCCTGCGGACTCCATCCTCAAAAGCACCTGTTTTCGCTTTCGGCAACCTCCGGAGTAAAAAAGACAAACGTCCAGCTTTTGCTGCCACAGCAAAGGTGCCAGCGGGGAAAAGTAATGCTGGTTCTCACTGCCTCCTGGAACCCTTTCAAATGCCACAGACAATTTGGCCCTCTCTGCTTTCCTGCGGACTCCATCCTCAAAAGCACCTGTTTTCGCTTTCGGCAGCCTCCGGAGCAAAAAAGACAAACGTCCAGCTTTTGCTGCCACAGCAAAGGTGCCAGCGGGGAAAAGTAATGCTGGTTCTCACTGCCTCCTGGAACCCTTTCAAATGCCCCAGACAATTTGGCCCTCTCTGCTTTCCTGTGGACTCCATCCTCAAAAGCACCTGTTTTCGCTTTCGGCAGCCTCCGGAGCAAAAAAGACAAACGTCCAGCTTTTGCTGCCACAGCAAAGGTGCCAGCGGGGAAAAGTAATGCTGGTTCTCACTGCCTCCTGGAACCTCTTCAAATGCCCCAGACAATTTGGCCCTCTCTGCTTTCCTGCGGACTCCATCCTCAAAAGCACCTGTTTTCGCTTTTGGCAACCTCCGGAGCAAAAAAGACAAACGTCCAGCTTTTGCTGCCACAGCAAAGGTGCCAGCGGGGAAAAGTAATGCTGGTTCTCACTGCCTCCTGGAACCCTTTCAAATGCCCCAGACAATTTGGCCCTCTCTGCTTTCCTGCGGACTCCATCCTCAAAAGCACCTGTTTTCGCTTTCGGCAGCCTCCGGAGCAAAAAAGACAAACGTCCAGCTTTTGCTGCCACAGCAAAGGTGCCAGCGGGGAAAAGTAATGCTGGTTCTCACTGCCTCCTGGAACCCTTTCAAATGCCACAGACAATTTGGCCCTCTCTGCTTTCCTGCGGACTCCATCCTCAAAAGCACCTGTTTTCGCTTTCGGCAGCCTCCGGAGCAAAAAAGACAAACGTCCAGCTTTTGCTGCCACAGTAAAGGTGCCAGCAGGGAAAAGTAATGCTGGTTCTCACTGCCTCCTGGAACTCCTTCAAATGCCCCAGACAATTTGGCCCTCTCTGCTTTCCTGCGGACTCCATCCTCAAAAGCACCTGTTTTCGCTTTCGGCAGCCTCCGGAGCAAAAAAGACAAACGTCCAGCTTTTGCTGCCACAGCAAAGGTGCCAGCGGGGAAAAGTAATGCTGGTTCTCACTGCGTCCTGGAACCTCTTCAAATGCCCCAGACAATTTGGCCCTCTCTGCTTTCCTGCGGACTCCATCCTCAAAAGCACCTGTTTTCGCTTTTGGCAACCTCCGGAGCAAAAAAGACAAACGTCCAGCTTTTGCTGCCACAGCAAAGGTGCCAGCGGGGAAAAGTAATGCTGGTTCTCACTGCCTCCTGGAACCCTTTCAAATGCCACAGACAATTTGGCCCTCTCTGCTTTCCTGCGGACTCCATCCTCAAAAGCACCTGTTTTCGCTTTCGGCAGCCTCCGGAGCAAAAAAGACAAACGTCCAGCTTTTGCTGCCACAGCAAAGGTGCCAGCGGGGAAAAGTAATGCTCGTTCTCACTGCCTCCTGGAACCCTTTCAAATGCCACAGACAATTTGGCCCTCTCTGCTTTCCTGCGGACTCCATGCTCAAAAGCACCTGTTTTCGCTTTCGGCAACCTCCGGAGCAAAAAAGACAAACGTCCAGCTTTTGCTGCCACAGCAAAGGTGCCAGCGGGGAAAAGTAATGCTGGTTCTCACTGCCTCCTGGAACCCTTTCAAATGCCCCAGACAATTTGGCCCTCTCTGCTTTCCTGCGGACTCCATCCTCAAAAGCACCTGTTTTCGCTTTCGGCAGCCTCCGGAGCAAAAAAGACAAACGTCCAGCTTTTGCTGCCACAGCAAAGGTGCCAGCGGGGAAAAGTAATGCTGGTTCTCACTGCCTCCTGGAACCCTTTCAAATGCCCCAGACAATTTGGCCCTCTCTGCTTTCCTGCGGACTCCATCCTCAAAAGCACCTGTTTTCGCTTTCGGCAGCCTCCGGAGCAAAAAAGACAAACGTCCAGCTTTTGCTGCCACAGCAAAGGTGCCAGCGGGGAAAAGTAATGCTGGTTCTCACTGCCTCCTGGAACCTCTTCAAATGCCACAGACAATTTGGCCCTCTCTGCTTTCCTGCGGACTCCATCCTCAAAAGCACCTGTTTTCGCTTTCGGCAGCCTCCGGAGCAAAAAAGACAAACGTCCAGCTTTTGCTGCCACAGCAAAGGTGCCAGCGGGGAAAAGTAATGCTGGTTCTCACTGCCTCCTGGAACCCTTTCAAATGCCCCAGACAATTAAGCCCTCTCTGCTTTCCTGCGGACTCTATCCTCAAAAGCGACTTTTTTCACTTTCGGCGCCCTCCGGTGGTAAAAAGACAAACGTCCAGCTTTTGCTGCCACAGCAAAGGTGCCAGCGGGGAAAAGTGATGCTGGTTCTCACTGCCTCCTGGAACTCTTTCAAATGCCCCAGACAATTTGGCTCTCTCTGCTTTCCTGCGGACTCCATCCTCAAAAGCACCTGTTTTCGCTTTCGGCAGCCTCCGGAGCAAAAAAGACAAACGTCCAGCTTTTGCTGCCACAGCAAAGGTGCCAGCGGGGAAAAGTAATGCTGGTTCTCACTGCCTCCTGGAACCTCTTCAAATGCCACAGACATTTTGGCCCTCTCTGCTTTCCTGCGGACTCCATCCTCAAAAGCACCTGTTTTCGCTTTCGGCAACCTCCAGAGCAAAAAAGATAAAAGTCCAGCTTTTGCTGCCACAGCAAAGGTGCCAGCGGGGAAAAGTAATGCTGGTTCTCACTGCCTCCTGGAACCCTTTCAAATGCCCCAGACAATTTGGCCCTCTCTGCTTTCCTGCGGACTCCATGCTCAAAAGCACCTGTTTTCGCTTTCGGCAACCTCCGGAGCAAAAAAGACAAACGTCCAGCTTTTGCTGCCACAGCAAAGGTGCCAGCGGGGAAAAGTAATGCTGGTTCTCACTGCCTCCTGGAACCCTTTCAAATGCCCCAGACAATTTGGCCCTCTCTGCTTTCCTGCGGACTCCATCCTCAAAAGCACCTGTTTTCGCTTTCGGCAGCCTCCGGAGCAAAAAAGACAAACGTCCAGCTTTTGCTGCCACAGCAAAGGTGCCAGCGGGGAAAAGTAATGCTGGTTCTCACTGCCTCCTGGAACCCTTTCAAATGCCACAGACAATTTGGCCCTCTCTGCTTTCCTGTGGACTCCATCCTCAAAAGCACCTGTTTTCGCTTTCGGCAGCCTCCGGAGCAAAAAAGACAAACGTCCAGCTTTTGCTGCCACAGCAAAGGTGCCAGCGGGGAAAAGTAATGCTGGTTCTCACTGCCTCCTGGAACCCTTTCAAATGCCCCAGACAATTAAGCCCTCTCTGCTTTCCTGCGGACTCTATCCTCAAAAGCGACTTTTTTCACTTTCGGCGCCCTCCGGTGGTAAAAAGACAAACGTCCAGCTTTTGCTGCCACAGCAAAGGTGCCAGCGGGGAAAAGTGATGCTGGTTCTCACTGCCTCCTGGAACTCTTTCAAATGCCCCAGACAATTTGGCTCTCTCTGCTTTCCTGCGGACTCCATCCTCAAAAGCACCTGTTTTCGCTTTCGGCAGCCTCCGGAGCAAAAAAGACAAACGTCCAGCTTTTGCTGCCACAGCAAAGGTGCCAGCGGGGAAAAGTAATGCTGGTTCTCACTGCCTCCTGGAACCTCTTCAAATGCCACAGACATTTTGGCCCTCTCTGCTTTCCTGCGGACTCCATCCTCAAAAGCACCTGTTTTAACTTTCGGCAACCTCCAGAGCAAAAAAGACAAACGTCCAGCTTTTGCTGCCACAGCAAAGGTGCCAGCGGGGAAAAGTAATGCTGGTTCTCACTGCCTCCTGGAACCCTTTCAAATGCCACAGACAATTTGGCCCTCTCTGCTTTCCTGCGGACTCCATCCTCAAAAGCACCTGTTTTCGCTTTCGGCAACCTCCTGAGCAAAAAAGACAAACGTCCAGCTTTTGCTGCCACAGCAAAGGTGCCAGCGGGGAAAAGTAATGCTGGTTCTCACTGCCTCCTGGAACCCTTTCAAATGCCCCAGACAATTTGGCCCTCTCTGCTTTCCTGCGGACTCTATGCTCAAAAGCACCTGTTTTCGCTTTCGGCAGCCTCCGGAGCAAAAAAGACAAACGTCCAGCTTTTGCTGCCACAGCAAAGGTGCCAGCGGGGAAAAGTGATGCTGGTTCTCACTGCCTCCTGGAACTCTTTCAAATGCCACAGACAATTTGGCTCTCTCTGCTTTCCTGCGGACTCCATCCTCAAAAGCACCTGTTTTCGCTTTCGGCAGCCTCCGGAGCAAAAAAGACAAATGTCCAGCTTTTGCTGCCACAGCAAAGGTGCCAGCGGGGAAAAGTAATGCTGGTTCTCACTGCCTCCTGGAACCTCTTCAAATGCCACAGACATTTTGGCCCTCTCTGCTTTCCTGCGGACTCCATCCTCAAAAGCACCTGTTTTCGCTTTCGGCAACCTCCAGAGCAAAAAAGACAAACGTCCAGCTTTTGCTGCCACAGCAAAGGTGCCAGCGGGGAAAAGTAATGCTGGTTCTCACTGCCTCCTGGAACCCTTTCAAATGCCACAGACAATTTGGCCCTCTCTGCTTTCCTGCGGACTCCATCCTCAAAAGCACCTGTTTTCGCTTTCGGCAGCCTCCGGAGCAAAAAAGACAAACGTCCAGCTTTTGCTGCCACAGCAAAGGTGCCAGCGGGGAAAAGTAATGCTGGTTCTCACTGCCTCCTGGAACCTCTTCAAATGCCACAGACAATTTGGCCCTCTCTGCTTTCCTGCGGACTCCAGCCTCAAAAGCACCTGTTTTCGCTTTTGGCAACCTCCGGAGCAAAAAAGACAAACGTCCAGCTTTTGCTGCCACAGCAAAGCTGCCAGCGGGGAAAAGTAATGCTGGTTCTCACTGCCTCCTGGAACCCTTTCAAATGCCACAGACAATTTGGCCCTCTCTGCTTTCCTGCGGACTCCATCCTCAAAAGCACCTGTTTTCGCTTTCGGCAGCGTCCGGAGCAAAAAAGACAAACGTCCAGCTTTTGCAGCCACAGCAAAGGTGCCAGCGGGGAAAAGTAATGCTGGTTCTCACTGCCTCCTGGAACCTCTTCAAATGCCACAGACAATTTGGCCCTCTCTGCTTTCCTGCGGACTCCATCCTCAAAAGCACCTGTTTTCGCTTTCGGCAGCCTCCGGAGCAAAAAAGACAAACGTCCAGCTTTTGCTGCCACAGCAAAGGTGCCAGCGGGGAAAAGTAATGCTGGTTCTCACTGCCTCCTGGAACCCTTTCAAATGCCCCAGACAATTAAGCCCTCTCTGCTTTCCTGCGGACTCTATCCTCAAAAGCGACTTTTTTCACTTTCGGCGCCCTCCGGTGGTAAAAAGACAAACGTCCAGCTTTTGCTGCCACAGCAAAGGTGCCAGCGGGGAAAAGTGATGCTGGTTCTCACTGCCTCCTGGAACTCTTTCAAATGCCCCAGACAATTTGGCTCTCTCTGCTTTCCTGCGGACTCCATCCTCAAAAGCACCTGTTTTCGCTTTCGGCAGCCTCCGGAGCAAAAAAGACAAACGTCCAGCTTTTGCTGCCACAGCAAAGGTGCCAGCGAGGAAAAGTAATGCTGGTTCTCACTGCCTCCTGGAACCTCTTGAAATGCCACAGACATTTTGGCCCTCTCTGCTTTCCTGCGGACTCCATCCTCAAAAGCACCTGTTTTCGCTTTCGGCAACCTCCAGAGCAAAAAAGACAAACGTCCAGCTTTTGCTGCCACAGCAAAGGTGTCAGCGGGGAAAAGTAATGCTGGTTCTCACTGCCTCCTGGAACCCTTTCAAATGCCACAGACAATTTGGCCCTCTCTGCTTTCCTGCGGACTCCATCCTCAAAAGCACCTGTTTTCGCTTTCGGCAGCCTCCGGAGCAAAAAAAGACAAACGTCCAGCTTTTGCTGCCACAGCAAAGGTGCCAGCGGGGAAAAGTAATGCTGGTTCTCACTGCCTCCTGGAACCCTTTCAAATGCCACAGACAATTTGGCCCTCTCTGCTTTCCTGCGGACTCTATGCTCAAAAGCACCTGTTTTCGCTTTCGGCAGCCTCCGGAGCAAAAAAGACAAACGTCCAGCTTTTGCTGCCACAGCAAAGGTGCCAGCGGGGAAAAGTAATGCTGGTTCTCACTGCCTCCTGGAACCCTTTCAAATGCCCCAGACAATTTGGCCCTCTCTGCTTTCCTGCGGACTCCATCCTCAAAAGCACCTGTTTTCGCTTTCGGCAGCCTCCGGAGCAAAAAAGACAAACGTCCAGCTTTTGCTGCCACAGCAAAGGTGCCAGCGGGGAAAAGTAATGCTGGTTCTCACTGCCTCCTGGAACCTCTTCAAATGCCCCAGACAATTTGGCCCTCTCTGCTTTCCTGCGGACTCCATCCTCAAAAGCACCTGTTTTCGCTTTTGGCAACCTCCGGAGCAAAAAAGACAAACGTCCAGCTTTTGCTGCCACAGCAAAGGTGCCAGCGGGGAAAAGTAATGCTGGTTCTCACTGCCTCCTGGAACCCTTTCAAATGCCCCAGACAATTTGGCCCTCTCTGCTTTCCTGCGGACTCCATCCTCAAAAGCACCTGTTTTCGCTTTCGGCAGCCTCCGGAGCAAAAAAGACAAACGTCCAGCTTTTGCTGCCACAGCAAAGGTGCCAGCGGGGAAAAGTAATGCTGGTTCTCACTGCCTCCTGGAACCCTTTCAAATGCCACAGACAATTTGGCCCTCTCTGCTTTCCTGCGGACTCCATCCTCAAAAGCACCTGTTTTCGCTTTCGGCAGCGTCCGGAGCAAAAAAGACAAACGTCCAGCTTTTGCTGCCACAGCAAAGGTGCCAGCGGGGAAAAGTAATGCTGGTTCTCACTGCCTCCTGGAACCCTTTCAAATGCCACAGACAATTTGGCCCTCTCTGCTTTCCTGCGGACTCCATCCTCAAAAGCACCTGTTTTCGCTTTCGGCAGCGTCCGGAGCAAAAAAGACAAACGTCCAGCTTTTGCTGCCACAGCAAAGGTGCCAGCGGGGAAAAGTAATGCTGGTTCTCACTGCCTCCTGGAACCTCTTCAAATGCCACAGACAATTTGGCCCTCTCTGCTTTCCTGCGGACTCCATCCTCAAAAGCACCTGTTTTCGCTTTCGGCAGCCTCCGGAGCAAAAAAGACAAACGTCCAGCTTTTGCTGCCACAGCAAAGGTGCCAGCGGGGAAAAGTGATGCTGGTCCTCATTGCCTCCTGGAACCTCTTCAAATGCCACAGACAATTTGGCCCTCTCTGCTTTCCTGCGGACTCCAGCCTCAAAAGCACCTGTTTTCGCTTTCGGCAACCTCCGGAGCAAAAAAGACAAACGTACAGCTTTTGCTGCCACAGCAAAGGTGCCAGCCGGGAAAAGTAATGCTGGTTCTCACTGCCTCCTGGAACTCTTTCAAATGCCACAGACAATTTGGCCCTCTCTGCTTTTCCTGCGGACTCCATCCTCAAAAGCACCTGTTTTCGCTTTCGGCAGCCTCCGGAGCAAAAAAGACAAACGTCCAGCTTTTGCTGCCACAGCAAAGGTGCCAGCCGGGAAAAGTAATGCTGGTTCTCACTGCCTCCTGGAACTCTTTCAAATGCCACAGACAATTTGGCCCTCTCTGCTTTCCTGCGGACTCCATCCTCAAAAGCACCTGTTTTCGCTTTCGGCAGCCTCCGGAGCAAAAAAGACAAACGTCCAGCTTTTGCTGCCACAGCAAAGGTGCCAGCGGGGAAAAGTAATGCTGGTTCTCACTGCCTCCTGGAACCCTTTCAAATGCCACAGACAATTTGGCCCTCTCTGCTTTCCTGCGGACTCCATCCTCAAAAGCACCTGTTTTCGCTTTCGGCAACCTCCGGAGCAAAAAAGACAAACGTCCAGCTTTTGCTGCCACAGCAAAGGTGCCAGCGGGGAAAAGTAATGCTGGTTCTCACTGCCTCCTGGAACTCTTTCAAATGCCACAGACAATTTGGCCCTCTCTGCTTTCCTGCGGACTCCATCCTCAAAAGCACCTATTTTCGCTTTCGGCAGCCTCCGGAGCAAAAAAGACAAACGTCCAGCTTTTGCTGCCACAGCAAAGGTGCCAGCGGGGAAAAGTAATGCTGGTTCTCACTGCCTCCTGGAACCCTTTCAAATGCCCCAGACAATTTGGCCCTCTCTGCTTTCCTGTGGACTCCATCCTCAAAAGCACCTGTTTTCGCTTTCGGCAGCCTCCGGAGCAAAAAAGACAAACGTCCAGCTTTTGCTGCCACAGCAAAGGTGCCAGCGGGGAAAAGTAATGCTCGTTCTCACTGCCTCCTGGAACCTCTTCAAATGCCCCAGACAATTTGGCCCTCTCTGCTTTCCTGCGGGACTCCATCCTCAAAAGCACCTGTTTTCGCTTTCGGCAACCTC
>NW_028128664.1:0-33433 GCF_965231255.1 Vanellus vanellus | reverse complement strand
GCTGCTTTCTCACTGCCTCCTGGAACCCCTTCAAATGGCCCCAGACAATTTGGCCCTCTCTGCTTTCCTGCGCACTCTATCTCAAAAGCACCTTTTTTCACTTTCGGCGCTGTTTGGAGCAAAAAAGACAAACGTCCAGCTTTTGCTGCCACAGCAAAGGTGCCAGCAGGGAAAAGTGATGCTGCTTCTCACTGCCTCCTGGAACCCCTCAAATGCCCCAGACAATTTGGCCCTCTCTGCTTTCCTGCGCACGCTATCCTCAAAAGCACCTTTTTTCACTTTCGGCGCTGTTTGGAGCAAAAAAGACCAAACGTCCAGCTTTTGCTGCCACAGCAAAGGTGCCAGCAGGGAAAAGTGATGCTGCTTCTCACTGCCTCCTGGAACCCCTTCAAATGCCCCAGACAATTTGGCCCTCTCTGCTTTCCTGCGCACTCTATCCTCAAAAGCACCTTTTTTCACTTTCGGCGCTGTTTGGAGCAAAAAAGACAAACGTCCAGCTTTTGCTGCCATAGCAAAGGTGCCAGCGGGGAAAGTGATGCTGCTTCTCGCTGCCTCCTGGAACCCCTTCAAATGCCCCAGACAATTTGGCCCCTCTCTGCTTCCTGAAAAGTCTATCCTCAAAAGCACCTTTTTCACTTTCGGCGCTGTTTGGAGCAAAAAAGACAAACGTCCAGCTTTTGCTGCCACAGCAAAGGTGCCAGCGGGGAAAAGTGATGCTGCTTCTCACTGCCTCCTGGAACCCCCTTCAAATGCCCCAGACAATTTGGCCCTCTCTGCTTTCCTGCCCCTCTATCCTCAAAAGCACCTTTTTTCACTTTCGGCGCTGTTTGGAGCAAAAAGACAAACGTCCAGCTTTTGCTGCCATAGCAAAGGTGCCAGCGGGGAAAAGTGATGCTGCTTCTCGCTGCCTCCTGGAACCCCTTCAAATGCCCCAGACAATTTGGCCCTCTCTGCTTTCCTGAAAAGTCTATCCTCAAAAGCACCTTTTTTCACTTTCGGCGCTGTTTGGAGCAAAAAAGACAAACGTCCAGCTTTTGCTGCCACAGCAAAGGTGCCAGCGGGGAAAAGTGATGCTGCTTCTCACTGCCTCCTGGGAACCCCTTCAAATGCCCCAGACAATTTGGCCCTCTCTGCTTTCCTGCGCACGCTATCCTCAAAAGCACCTTTTTTCACTTTCGGCGCTGTTTGGAGCAAAAAAGACAAACGTCCAGCTTTGCTGCCCCAGCAAAGGTGCCAGCGGGAAAAGTGATGCTGGTCTCACTGCCTCCTGGAACCCTTCAAATGCCCCAGACCAATTTGGCCCTCTCTGCTTCCTGAAAAGTCTATCCTCAAAAGCACCTTTTTTCACTTTTCGGCGCTGTTTGGAGCAAAAAAGACAAACGTCCAGCTTTGCGCCACAGCATAGGTGCCAGGGTGGAAAGTGATGCTGCTTCTCACTGCCTCCTGGAACCCTTCAAATGCCCCAGACAATTTGGCCCTCTCTGCTTCCTGCGCACTCTATCCTCAAAAGCACCTTTTTTTCATCTTCGGCGCTGTTGGAGCAAAAAGACAAACTCCAGCTTTTGCTAGCCACAGCAAAGGTGCCAGCGGGGAAAAGTGATGCTGCTTCTCACTGCCTCCTGGAACCCCTTCAAATGCCCCAGACAATTTGGCCCTCTCTGCTTTCCTGCGCACTCTATCCTCAAAAGCACCTTTTTTTCACTTTCGGCGCTGTTTGGAGCAAAAAGACAAACGTCCAGCTTTTGCTGCCACAGCAAAGGTGCCCAGCGGGGAAAAGTGATGCTGCTTCTCACTGCCTCCTGGAACCCCTTCAAATGCCCCAGACAATTTGGCCCTCTCTGCTTTCCTGCGCACGCTATCCTCAAAAGCACCTTTTTTCACTTTCGGCGCTGTTTGGAGCAAAAAAGACAAACGTCCAGCTTTTGCTGCCACAGCAAAGGTGCCAGCAGGGAAAAGTGATGCTGCTTCTCACTGCCTCCTGGAACCCCTTCAAATGCCCAGACAATTTGGCCCTCTCTGCTTTCCTGCGCACTCTATCCTCAAAAGCACCTTTTTTCACTTTCGGCGCTGTTTTGGAGCAAAAAGACAAACGTCCAGCTTTTGCTGCCACAGCAAAGGTGCCAGCAGGGAAAAGTGATGCTGCTTCTCACTGCCTCCTGGAACCCCTTCAAATGCCCCAGACAATTTGGCCCTCTCTGCTTTCCTGCGCAAGTCTATCCTCAAAAGCACCTTTTTTTCACTTTCGGCGCTGTTTGGAGCAAAAAAAGACAAACGTCCAGCTTTTGCTGCCATAGCAAAGGTGCCAGCGGGAAAAGTGATGCTGCTTCTCGCTGCCTCCTGGAACCCCTTCAAATGCCCCAGACAATTTGGCCCTCTCTGCTTTCCTGAAACGTCTATCCTCAAAAGCCACCTTTTTTCACTTTCGGCGCTGTTTGGAGCAAAAAAGACAAACGTCCAGCTTTTGCTGCCACAGCAAAGGTGCCAGCGGGAAAAGTGATGCTGCTTCTCACTGCCTCCTGGAACCCCTTCAAATGCCCCAGACAATTTGGCCCTCTCTGCTTTCCTGCGCACGCTATCCTCAAAAGCACCTTTTTTCACTTTCGGCGCTGTTTGGAGCAAAAAAGACAACGTCCAGCTTTTGCTGCCACAGCAAAGGTGCAGCGGGGAAAAGTGATGCTGCTTCCTCACTGCCTCCTGGAACCCCTTCAAATGCCCCAGACAATTTGGCCCTCTCTGCTTTCCTCGAACTCTATCCTCAAAAGCACCTTTTTTCACTTTCGGCGCTGTTTGGAGCAAAAAAGACAAACGTCCAGCTTTTGCTGCCACAGCAAAGGTGCCAGCGGGGAAAAGTGATGCTGCTTCTCACTGCCTCCTGGAACCCCTTCAAATGCCCCAGACAATTTGGCCCTCTCTGCTTTCCTGCGCACGCTATCCTCAAAAGCACCTTTTTTCACTTTCGGCGCTGTTTGGAGCAAAAAAGACAAACGTCCAGCTTTTGCTGCCACAGCAAAGGTGCCAGCGGGGAAAAGTGATGCTGCTTCTCACTGCCTCCTGGAACCCCTTCAAATGCCCCAGACAATTTGGCCCTCTCTGCTTTCCTGCGCACTCTATCCTCAAAAGCACCTTTTTTCACTTTCGGCGCTGTTTGGAGCAAAAAAGACAAACGTCCAGCTTTTTGCTGCCACAGCAAAGGTGCCAGCGGGGAAAAGGTGATGCTGCTTCTCACTGCCTCCTGGAACCCCTTCAAATGCCCAGACAATTTGGCCCTCTCTGCTTTCCTGCGCACTCTATCCTCAAAAGCACCTTTTTTCACTTTCGGCGCTGTTTGGAGCAAAAAGACAAACGTCCAGCTTTTGCTGCCACAGCAAAGGTGCCAGCGGGAAAAGTGATGCTGCTTCTCACTGCCTCCTGGAACCCCTTCAAATGCCCCAGACAATTTGGGCCCTCTCTGCTTTCCTGCGCACTCTATCCTCAAAAGCACCTTTTTTCACTTTCGGCGCTGTTTGGAGCAAAAAAGACAAACGTCCAGCTTTTGCTGCCACAGCAAAGGTGCCAGCGGGAAAAGTGATGCTGCTTCTCACTGCCTCCTGGAACCCCTTCAAATGCCCCAGACAATTTGGCCCTCTCTGCTTTCCTGCCCACTCTATCCTCAAAAGCACCTTTTTTCACTTTCGGCGCTGTTTGGAGCAAAAAAGACAAACGTCCAGCTTTTGCTGCCACAGCAAAGGTGCCAGCAGGGAAAAGTGATGCTGCTTCTCACTGCCTCCTGGAACCCCTTCAAATGCCCCAGACAATTTGGCCCTCTCTGCTTTCCTGCGCACTCTATCCTCAAAAGCACCTTTTTTCACTTTCGGCGCTGTTTGGAGCAAAAAAGACAAACGTCCAGCTTTTGCTGCCCAGCAAAGGTGCCAGCGGGAAAAGTGATGCTGCTTCTCACTGCCTCCTGGAACCCCTTCAAATGCCCCAGACAATTTGGCCCTCTCTGCTTTCCTGAAAAGTCTATCCTCAAAAGCACCTTTTTCACTTTCGGCGCGTTTGGAGCAAAAAAGACAAACGTCCAGCTTTTGCTGCCACAGCAAAGGTGCCAGCGGGGAAAAGTGATGCTGGTCCTCACTGCCTCCTGGAACCCCTTCAAATGCCCCAGACAATTTGGCCCTCTCTGCTTTCCTGCGCACGCTATCCTCAAAAGCACCTTTTTTCACTTTCGGCGCTGTTTGGAGCAAAAAAGACAAACGTCCAGCTTTTGCTGCCACAGCAAAGGTGCCAGCGGGAAAAGAGATGCTGGTCCTCACTGCCTCCTGGAACCCCTTCAAATGCCCCAGACAATTTGGCCCTCTCTGCTTTCCTGAAAAGTCTATCCTCAAAAGCACCTTTTTTCACTTTCGGCGCTGTTTGGAGCAAAAAAGACAAACGTCCAGCTTTTGCTGCCACAGCAAAGGTGCCAGCGGGGAAAAGTGATGCTGCTTCTCACTGCCTCCTGGAACCCCTTCAAATGCCCCAGACAATTTGGCCCTCTCTGCTTTCCTGCGCACGCTATCCTCAAAAGCACCTTTTTTCACTTTCGGCGCTGTTTGGAGCAAAAAAGACAAACGTCCAGCTTTTGCTGCCACAGCAAAGGTGCCAGCGGGGAAAAGTGATGCTGCTTCTCACTGCCTCCTGGAACCCCTTCAAATGCCCCAGACAATTTGGCCCTCTCTGCTTTCCTGAAAAGTCTATCCTCAAAAGCACCTTTTTTCACTTTCGGCGCTGTTTGGAGCAAAAAAGACAAACGTCCAGCTTTTGCTGCCACAGCAAAGGTGCCAGCGGGGAAAGTAATGCTGCTTCTCACTGCCTCCTGGAACCCCTTCAAATGCCCCAGACAATTTGGCCCTCTCTGCTTTCCTGCGCACGCTATCCTCAAAAGCACCTTTTTTCGCTTTCGGCGCTGTTTGGAGCAAAAAAGACAAACGTCCAGCTTTTGCTGCCACAGCAAAGGTGCCAGCAGGGGAAAAGTGATGCTGCTTCTCACTGCCTCCTGGAACCCCTTCAAATGCCCCAGACAATTTGGCCCTCTCTGCTTTCCTGCGCACTCTATCCTCAAAAGCACCTTTTTTCACTTTCGGCGCTGTTTGGAGCAAAAAGACAAACGTCCAGCCTTTTGCTGCCACAGCAAAGGTGCCAGCGGGGAAAAGTGATGCTGGTCCTCACTGCCTCCTGGAACCCTTCAAATGCCCCAGACAATTTGGCCTCTCTGCTTTCCTGAAAAGTCTATCCTCAAAAGCACCTTTTTTCACTTTCGGCGCTGTTTGGAGCAAAAAAGACAAACGTCCAGCTTTTGCTGCCACAGCAAAGGTGCCAGCGGGGAAAAGTGATGCTGCTTCTCACTGCCTCCTGGAACCCCTTCAAATGCCCCAGACAATTTGGCCCTCTCTGCTTTCCTGAAAGTCTATCCTCAAAAGCACCTTTTTCACTTTCGGCGCTGTTTGGAGCAAAAAAGACAAACGTCCAGCTTTTGCTGCCACAGCAAAGGTGCCAGCGGGGAAAAGTGATGCTGCTTCTCACTGCCTCCTGGAACCCCTTCAAATGCCCCAGACAATTTGGCCCTCTCTGCTTTCCTGCGCACGCTATCCTCAAAAGCACCTTTTTTCACTTTCGGCGCTGTTTGGAGCAAAAAAGACAAACGTCCAGCTTTTGCTGCCACAGCAAAGGTGCCAGCGGGGAAAAGTGATGCTGCTTCTCACTGCCTCCTGGAACCCCTTCAAATGCCCCAGACAATTTGGCCCTCTCTGCTTTCCTGCGCACGCTATCCTCAAAAGCACCTTTTTCACTTTCGGCGCTGTTTGGAGCAAAAAAAGACAAACGTCCAGCTTTTGCTGCCACAGCAAAGGTGCCAGCGGGGAAAAGTGATGCTGCTTCTCACTGCCTCCTGGAACCCCTTCAAATGCCCCAGACAATTTGGCCCTCTCTGCTTTCCTGCGCACGCTATCCTCAAAAGCACCTTTTTTCACTTTCGGCGCTGTTTGGAGCAAAAAAGACAAACGTCCAGCTTTTGCTGCCACAGCAAAGGTGCCAGCAGGGAAAAGTGATGCTGCTTCTCACTGCCTCCTGGAACCCCTTCAAATGCCCCAGACAATTTGGCCCTCTCTGCTTTCCTGCGCACTCTATCCTCAAAAGCACCTTTTTTCACTTTCGGCGCTGTTTGGAGCAAAAAAGACAAACGTCCAGCTTTTGCTGCCATAGCAAAGGTGCCAGCGGGGAAAAGTGATGCTGCTTCTCGCTGCCTCCTGGAACCCCTTCAAATGCCCCAGACAATTTGGCCCTCTCTGCTTTCCTGAAAAGTCTATCCTCAAAAGCACCTTTTTTCACTTTCGGCGCTGTTTGGAGCAAAAAGACAAACGTCCAGCTTTTGCTGCCACAGCAAAGGTGCCAGCGGGGAAAAGTGATGCTGCTTCTCACTGCCTCCTGGAACCCCTTCAAATGCCCCAGACAATTTGGCCCTCTCTGCTTTCCTGCGCACGCTATCCTCAAAAGCACCTTTTTTCACTTTCGGCGCTGTTTGGAGCAAAAAAGACAAACGTCCAGCTTTTGCTGCCACAGCAAAGGTGCCAGCGGGGAAAAGTGATGCTGGTCCTCACTGCCTCCTGGAACCCCTTCAAATGCCCCATGGCCCTCTCTGCTTTCCTGAAAAGTCTATCCTCAAAAGCACCTTTTTTCACTTTCGGCGCTGTTTGGAGCAAAAAAAGACAAACGTCCAGCTTTTGCTGCCACAGCAAAGGTGCCAGCGGGGAAAAGTGATGCTGCTTCTCACTGCCTCCTGGAACCCCTTCAAATGCCCCAGACAATTTGGCCCTCTCTGCTTTCCTGCGCACTCTATCCTCAAAAGGACCTTTTTTCACTTTCGGCGCTGTTTGGAGCAAAAAAGACAAACGTCCAGCTTTTGCTGCCACAGCAAAGGTGCCAGCGGGGAAAAGTGATGCTGCTTCTCACTGCCTCCTGGAACCCCTTCAAATGCCCCAGACAATTTGGCCCTCTCTGCTTTCCTGCGCACGCTATCCTCAAAAGCACCTTTTTTCACTTTCGGCGCTGTTTGGAGCAAAAAAGACAAACGTCCAGCTTTTGCTGCCACAGCAAAGGTGCCAGCGGGGAAAAGTGATGCTGGTCCTCACTGCCTCCTGGAACCCCTTCAAATGCCCCAGACAATTTGGCCCTCTCTGCTTTCCTGCGCACTCTATCCTCAAAAGCACCTTTTTTCACTTTCGGCGCTGTTTGGAGCAAAAAAGACAAACGTCCAGCTTTTGCTGCCACAGCAAAGGTGCCAGCGGGGAAAAGTGATGCTGCTTCTCACTGCCTCCTGGAACCCCTTCAAATGCCCCAGACAATTTGGCCCTCTCTGCTTTCCTGCGCACGCTATCCTCAAAAGCACCTTTTTTCACTTTCGGCGCTGTTTGGAGCAAAAAAGACAAACGTCCAGCTTTTGCTGCCACAGCAAAGGTGCCAGCGGGGAAAAGTGATGCTGCTTCTCACTGCCTCCTGGAACCCCTTCAAATGCCCCAGACAATTTGGCCCTCTCTGCTTTCCTGCGCACTCTATCCTCAAAAGCACCTTTTTTCACTTTCGGCGCTGTTTGGAGCAAAAAAGACAAACGTCCAGCTTTTGCTGCCACAGCAAAGGTGCCAGCGGGGAAATGTGATGCTGCTTCTAACTGCCTCCTGGAACCCCTTCAAATGCCCCAGACAATTTGGCCCTCTCTGCTTTCCTGCGCACTCTATCCTCAAAAGCACCTTTTTTCACTTTCGGCGCTGTTTGGAGCACAAAAGACAAACGTCCAGCTTTTGCTGCCACAGCAAAGGTGCCAGCGGGGAAAAGTGATGCTGCTTCTCACTGCCTCCTGGAACCCCTTCAAATGCCCCAGACAATTTGGCCCTCTCTGCTTTCCTGCGCACGCTATCCTCAAAAGCACCTTTTTTCACTTTCGGCGCTGTTTGGAGCAAAAAAGACAAACGTCCAGCTTTTGCTGCCACAGCAAAGGTGCCAGCAGGGAAAAGTGATGCTGCTTCTCACTGCCTCCTGGAACCCCTTCAAATGCCCCAGACAATTTGGCCCTCTCTGCTTTCCTGCGCACTCTATCCTCAAAAGCACCTTTTTTCACTTTCGGCGCTGTTTGGAGCAAAAAAGACAAACGTCCCAGCTTTTGCTGCCATAGCAAAGGTGCCAGCGGGGAAAAGTGATGCTGCTTCTCACTGCCTCCTGGAACCCCTTCAAATGCCCCAGACAATTTGGCCCTCTCTGCTTTCCTGAAAAGTCTATCCTCAAAAGCACCTTTTTTCACTTTCGGCGCTGTTTGGAGCAAAAAAGACAAACGTCCAGCTTTTGCTGCCACAGCAAAGGTGCCAGCGGGGAAAAGTGATGCTGGTCCTCACTGCCTCCTGGAACCCCTTCAAATGCCCCAGACAATTTGGCCCTCTCTGCTTTCCTGCGCACGCTATCCTCAAAAGCACCTTTTTTCACTTTCGGCGCTGTTTGGAGCAAAAAAGACAAACGTCCAGCTTTTGCTGCCACAGCAAAGGTGCCAGCGGGGAAAAGAGATGCTGGTCCTCACTGCCTCCTGGAACCCCTTCAAATGCCCCAGACAATTTGGCCCTCTCTGCTTTCCTGAAAAGTCTATCCTCAAAAGCACCTTTTTTCACTTTCGGCGCTGTTTGGAGCAAAAAAGACAAACGTCCAGCTTTTGCTGCCACAGCAAAGGTGCCAGCGGGGAAAAGTGATGCTGCTTCTCACTGCCTCCTGGAACCCCTTCAAATGCCCCAGACAATTTGGCCCTCTCTGCTTTCCTGCGCACGCTATCCTCAAAAGCACCTTTTTTCACTTTCGGCGCTGTTTGGAGCAAAAAAGACAAACGTCCAGCTTTTGCTGCCACAGCAAAGGTGCCAGCGGGGAAAAGTGATGCTGCTTCTCACTGCCTCCTGGAACCCCTTCAAATGCCCCAGACAATTTGGCCCTCTCTGCTTTCCTGAAAAGTCTATCCTCAAAAGCACCTTTTTTCACTTTCGGCGCTGTTTGGAGCAAAAAAGACAAACGTCCAGCTTTTGCTGCCACAGCAAAGGTGCCAGCGGGGAAAAGTAATGCTGCTTCTCACTGCCTCCTGGAACCCCTTCAAATGCCCCAGACAATTTGGCCCTCTCTGCTTTCCTGCGCACGCTATCCTCAAAAGCACCTTTTTTCGCTTTCGGCGCTGTTTGGAGCAAAAAAGACAAACGTCCAGCTTTTGCTGCCACAGCAAAGGTGCCAGCAGGGAAAAGTGATGCTGCTTCTCACTGCCTCCTGGAACCCCTTCAAATGCCCCAGACAATTTGGCCCTCTCTGCTTTCCTGCGCACTCTATCCTCAAAAGCACCTTTTTTCACTTTCGGCGCTGTTTGGAGCAAAAAAGGACAAACGTCCAGCTTTTGCTGCCACAGCAAAGGTGCCAGCGGGGAAAAGTGATGCTGGTCCTCACTGCCTCCTGGAACCCCTTCAAATGCCCCAGACAATTTGGCCCTCTCTGCTTTCCTGAAAAGTCTATCCTCAAAAGCACCTTTTTTCACTTTCGGCGCTGTTTGGAGCAAAAAAGACAAACGTCCAGCTTTTGCTGCCACAGCAAAGGTGCCAGCGGGGAAAAGTGATGCTGCTTCTCACTGCCTCCTGGAACCCCTTCAAATGCCCCAGACAATTTGGCCCTCTCTGCTTTCCTGAAAAGTCTATCCTCAAAAGCCCCTTTTTTCACTTTCGGCGCTGTTTGGAGCAAAAAGGAAAAACGTCCAGCTTTTGCTGCCACAGCAAAGGTGCCAGCGGGGAAAAGTGATGCTGCTTCTCACTGCCTCCTGGAACCCCTTCAAATGCACCAGACAATTTGGCCCTCTCTGCTTTCCTGAAAAGTCTATCCTCAAAAGCACCTTTTTTCACTTTCGGCGCTGTTTGGAGCAAAAAAGACAAACGTCCAGCTTTTGCTGCCACAGCAAAGGTGCCAGCGGGGAAAAGTGATGCTGGTCCTCACTGCCTCCTGGAACCCCTTCAAATGCCCCAGACAATTTGGCCCTCTCTGCTTTCCTGAAAAGTCTATCCTCAAAAGCACCTTTTTTCACTTTCGGCGCTGTTTGGAGCAAAAAAGACAAACGTCCAGCTTTTGCTGCCACAGCAAATGTGCCAGCGGGGAAAAGTGATGCTGCTTCTCACTGCCTCCTGGAACCCCTTCAAATGCCCCAGACAATTTGGCCCTCTCTGCTTTCCTGCGCACTCTATCCTCAAAAGCACCTTTTTTCACTTTCGGCGCTGTTTGGAGCAAAAAAGACAAACGTCCAGCTTTTGCTGCCACAGCAAAGGTGCCAGCGGGGAAAAGTGATGCTGCTTCTCACTGCCTCCTCCTGGAACCCCTGCAAATCCCCATGAGCTATTTGGCCCGTGCTTCTGCGTTCCTGAAAATCTAGTCCTCAAAAGCAACCTTTTTTTTTCACTTTCGGCGCTGTTTGGAGCAAAAAAGACAAACGTCCAGCTTTTGCTGCCACAGCAAAGGTGCCAGCAGGGAAAAGTGATGCTGCCTTCTCACTGCCTCCTGGAACCCCTTCAAATGCCCCAGACAATTTGGCCCTCTCTGCTTTCCTGCGCACTCTATCCTCAAAAGCACCTTTTTCACTTTCGGCGCTGTTTGGAGCAAAAAAGACAAACGTCCAGCTTTTGCTGCCACAGCAAAGGTGCCAGCGGGAAAAGTGATGCTGCTTCTCACTGCCTCCTGGAACCCCTTCAAATGCCCCAGACAATTTGGCCCTCTCTGCTTTCCTGAAAAGTCTATCCTCAAAAGCACCTTTTTTCACTTTCGGCGCTGTTTGGAGCAAAAAAGACAAACGTCCAGCTTTTGCTGCCACAGCAAAGGTGCCAGCGGGGAAAAGTGATGCTGCTTCTCACTGCCTCCTGGAACCCCTTCAATGCCCCAGACAATTTGGCCTCTCTGCTTTCCTGCGCACCTATCCTCAAAAGCACCTTTTTTCACTTTCGGCGCTGTTTGGAGCAAAAAAAGACAAACGTCCAGCTTTTGCTGCCACAGCAAAGGTGCCAGCGGTGAAAAGTGATGCTGGTCCTCACTGCCTCCTGGAACCCCTTCAAATGCCCCAGACAATTTGGCCCTCTCTGCTTTCCTGCGCACGCTATCCTCAAAAGCACCTTTTTTCACTTTCGGCGCTGTTTGGAGCAAAAAAGACAAACGTCCAGCTTTTGCTGCCACAGCAAAGGTGCCAGCGGGGAAAAGTGATGCTGGTCCTCACTGCCTCCTGGAACCCCTTCAAATGCCCCAGACAATTGGCCCTCTCTGCTTTCCTGCAAAATCTATCCTCAAAAGCACCTTTTTTCACTTTCGGCGCTGTTTGGAGCAAAAAAGACAAACGTCCAGCTTTTGCTGCCACAGCAAAGGTGCCAGCGGGGAAAAGTGATGCTGGTCCTCACTGCCTCCTGGAACCCCTTCAAATGCCCCAGACAATTTGGCCCTCTCTGCTTTCCTGAAAAGTCTATCCTCAAAAGCACCTTTTTTCACTTTCGGCGCTGTTTGGAGCAAAAAAGACAAACGTCCAGCTTTTGCTGCCACAGCAAAGGTGCCAGCGGGGAAAAGTGATGCTGGTCCTCACTGCCTCCTGGAACCCCTTCAAATGCCCCAGACAATTTGGCCCTCTCTGCTTTCCTGCGCACCTATCCTCAAAAGCACCTTTTTTCACTTTCGGCGCTGTTTGGAGCAAAAAAGACAAACGTCCAGCTTTGCTGCCACAGCAAAGGTGCCAGCGGGGAAAAGTGATGCTGGTCCTCACTGCCTCCTGGAACCCCTTCAAATGCCCCAGACATTTGGCCCTCTCTGCTTTCCTGAAAAGTCTATCCTCAAAAGCACCTTTTTTCACTTTCGGCGCTGTTTGGAGCAAAAAAGACAAACGTCCAGCTTTTGCTGCCACAGCAAAGGTGCCAGCGGGGAAAAGTGATGCTGCTTCTCACTGCCTCCTGGAACCCCTTCAAATGCCCCAGACATTTGGCCCTCTCTGCTTTCCTGAAAAGTCTATCCTCAAAAGCACCTTTTTTCACTTTCGGCGCTGTTTGGAGCAAAAAAGACAAACGTCCAGCTTTTGCTGCCACAGCAAAGGTGCCAGCGGGGAAAAGTGATGCTGCTTCTCACTGCCTCCTGGAACCCCTTCAAATGCCCCAGACAATTTGGCCCTCTCTGCTTTCCTGCGCACGCTATCCTCAAAGCACCTTTTTTCACTTTCGGCGCTGTTTGGAGCAAAAAAGACAAACGTCCAGCTTTTGCTGCCACAGCAAAGGTGCCAGCGGGGAAAAGTGATGCTGCTTCTCACTGCCTCCTGGAACCCTTCAAATGCCCCAGACAATTTGGCCCTGTCTGCTTTCTGAAAAGTCTATCCTCAAAAGCACCTTTTTTCACTTTCGGCGCTGTTTGGAGCAAAAAGACAAACGTCCAGCTTTTGCTGCCACAGCAAAGGTGCCAGCGGGGAAAAGTGATGCTGCTTCTCACTGCCTCCTGGAACCCCTTCAAATGCCCCAGACAATTTGGCCCTCTCTGCTTTCCTGCGCACTTTATCCTCAAAGCACCTTTTTTCACTTTCGGCGCTGTTTGGAGCAAAAAAGACAAACGTCCAGCTTTTGCTGCCACAGCAAAGGTGCCAGCGGGGGAAAAGTGATGCTGCTTCTCACTGCCTCCTGGAACCCCTTCAAATGCCCCAGACAATTTGGCCCTCTCTGCTTTCCTGCGCACTCTATCCTCAAAAGCACCTTTTTTCACTTTCGGCGCTGTTTGGAGCAAAAAAGACAAACGTCCAGCTTTTGCTGCCACAGCAAAGGTGCCAGCGGGGAAAAGTGATGCTGGTCCTCACTGCCTCCTGGAACCCTTCAAATGCCCCAGACAATTTGGCCCTCTCTGCTTTCCTGAAAAGTCTATCCTCAAAAGCACCTTTTTTCACTTTCGGCTCTGTTTGGAGCAAAAAAGACAAACGTCCAGCTTTTGCTGCCACAGCAAAGGTGCCAGCGGGGAAAAGTGATGCTGGTCCTCACTGCCTCCTGGAACCCCTTCAAATGCCCCAGACAATTTGGCCCTCTCTGCTTTCCTGCGCACGCTATCCTCAAAAGCACCTTTTTTCACTTTCGGCGCTGTTTGGAGCAAAAAAGACAAACGTCCAGCTTTTGCTGCCACAGCAAAGGTGCCAGCGGGGAAAAGTGATGCTGCCTCTCACTGCCTCCTGGAACCCCTTCAAATGCCCCAGACAATTTGGCCCTCTCTGCTTTCCTGCGCACTCTATCCTCAAAAGCACCTTTTTTCACTTTCGGCGCTGTTTGGAGCAAAAAAAGACAAACGTCCAGCTTTTGCTGCCACAGCAAAGGTGCCAGCGGGAAAAGTGATGCTGCTTCTCACTGCCTCCTGGAACCCCTTCAAATGCCCCAGACAATTTGGCCCTCTCTGCTTTCCTGAAAAGTCTATCCTCAAAAGCACCTTTTTTCACTTTCGGCGCTGTTTGGAGCAAAAAGGACAAACGTCCAGCTTTTGCTGCCACAGCAAAGGTGCCAGCGGGGAAAAGTGATGCTGCTTCTCACTGCCTCCTGGAACCCCTTCAAATGCACCAGACAATTTGGCCCTCTCTGCTTTCCTGAAAAGTCTATCCTCAAAAGCACCTTTTTTCACTTTCGGCGCTGTTTGGAGCAAAAAAGACAAACGTCCAGCTTTTGCTGCCACAGCAAAGGTGCCAGCGGGGAAAAGTGATGCTGGTCCTCACTGCCTCCTGGAACCCCTTCAAATGCCCCAGACCAATTTGGCCCTCTCTGCTTTCTGAAAAGTCTATCCTCAAAAGCACCTTTTTTCACTTTCGGCGCTGTTTGGAGCAAAAAAGACAAACGTCCAGCTTTTGCTGCCACAGCAAAGGTGCCAGCGGGGAAAAGTGATGCTGCTTCTCACTGCCTCCTGGAACCCCTTCAAATGCCCCAGACAATTTGGCCCTCTCTGCTTTCCTGCGCACTCTATCCTCAAAAGCACCTTTTTTCACTTTCGGCGCTGTTTGGAGCAAAAAAGACAAACGTCCAGCTTTTGCTGCCACAGCAAAGGTGCCAGCGGGGAAAAGTGATGCTGCTTCTCACTGCCTCCTGGAACCCCTTCAAATGCCCCAGACAATTTGGCCCTCTCTGGTTTCCTGCGCACGCTATCCTCAAAAGCACCTTTTTTCACTTTCGGCGCTGTTTGGAGCAAAAAAGACAAACGTCCAGCTTTTGCTCTGCCACAGCAAAGGTGCCAGCGGGGAAAAGTGATGCTGCTTCTCACTGCCTCCTGGAACCCCTTCAAATGCCCCAGACAATTTGGCCCTCTCTGCTTTCCTGCGCACTCTATCCTCAAAAGCACCTTTTTTCACTGTTCGGCGCTGTTTGGAGCAAAAAAGACAAACGTCCAGCTTTTGCTGCCACAGCAAAGGTGCCAGCGGGGAAAAGTGATGCTGCTTCTCACTGCCTCCTGGAACCCCTTCAAATGCCCCAGACAATTTGGCCCTCTCTGCTTTCCTGAAAAGTCTATCCTCAAAAGCACCTTTTTTCACTTTCGGCGCTGTTTGGAGCAAAAAAGACAAACGTCCAGCTTTTGCTGCCACAGCAAAGGTGCCAGCGGGGAAAAGTGATGCTGCTTCTCACTGCCTCCTGGAACCCCTTCAAATGCCCCAGACAATTTGGCCCTCTCTGCTTTCCTGCGCACGCTATCCTCAAAAGCACCTTTTTTCACTTTCGGCGCTGTTTGGAGCAAAAAAGACAAACGTCCAGCTTTTGCTGCCACAGCAAAGGTGCCAGCGGGGAAAAGTGATGCTGGTCCTCACTGCCTCCTGGAACCCCTTCAAATGCCCCAGACAATTTGGCCCTCTCTGCTTTCCTGCGCACGCTATCCTCAAAAGCACCTTTTTTCACTTTCGGCGCTGTTTGGAGCAAAAAAGACAAACGTCCAGCTTTTGCTGCCACAGCAAAGGTGCCAGCGGGGAAAAGTGATGCTGGTCCTCACTGCCTCCTGGAACCCCTTCAAATGCCCCAGACAATTTGGCCCTCTCTGCTTTCCTGAAAAGTCTATCCTCAAAAGCACCTTTTTTCACTTTCGGCGCTGTTTGGAGCAAAAAAGACAAACGTCCAGCTTTTGCTGCCACAGCAAAGGTGCCAGCGGGGAAAAGTGATGCTGCTTCTCACTGCCTCCTGGAACCCCTTCAAATGCCCCAGACAATTTGGCCCTCTCTGCTTTCCTGAAAAGTCTATCCTCAAAAGCACCTTTTTTCACTTTCGGCGCTGTTTGGAGCAAAAAAGACAAACGTCCAGCTTTTGCTGCCACAGCAAAGGTGCCAGCGGGGAAAAGTGATGCTGCTTCTCACTGCCTCCTGGAACCCCTTCAAATGCCCCACACAATTTGGCCCTCTCTGCTTTCCTGCGCACGCTATCCTCAAAAGCACCTTTTTTCACTTTCGGCGCTGTTTGGAGCAAAAAAGACAAACGTCCAGCTTTTGCTGCCACAGCAAAGGTGCCAGCGGGGAAAAGTGATGCTGCTTCTCACTGCCTCCTGGAACCCCTTCAAATGCCCCAGACAATTTGGCCCTCTCTGCTTTCCTGAAAAGTCTATCCTCAAAAGCACCTTTTTTCACTTTCGGCGCTGTTTGGAGCAAAAAGGACAAACGTCCAGCTTTTGCTGCCACAGCAAAGGTGCCAGCGGGGAAAAGTGATGCTGCTTCTCACTGCCTCCTGGAACCCCTTCAAATGCCCCACACAATTTGGCCCTCTCTGCTTTCCTGCGCACGCTATCCTCAAAAGCACCTTTTTTCACTTTCGGCGCTGTTTGGAGCAAAAAAGACAAACGTCCAGCTTTTGCTGCCACAGCAAAGGTGCCAGCGGGGAAAAGTGATTCTGGTCCTCACTGCCTCCTGGAACCCCTTCAAATGCCCCAGACAATTTGGCCCTCTCTGCTTTCCTGAAAAGTCTATCCTCAAAAGCACCTTTTTTCACTTTCGGCGCTGTTTGGAGCAAAAAAGACAAACGTCCAGCTTTTGCTGCCACAGCAAAGGTGCCAGCGGGGAAAAGTGATGCTGGTCCTCACTGCCTCCTGGAACCCCTTCAAATGCCCCAGACAATTTGGCCCTCTCTGCTTTCCTGAAAAGTCTATCCTCAAAAGCACCTTTTTTCACTTTCGGCGCTGTTTGGAGCAAAAAAGACAAACGTCCAGCTTTTGCTGCCACAGCAAAGGTGCCAGCGGGGAAAAGTGATGCTGGTCCTCACTGCCTCCTGGAACCCCTTCAAATGCCCCAGACAATTTGGCCCTCTCTGCTTTCCTGCGCACTCTATCCTCAAAAGCACCTTTTTTCACTTTCGGCGCTGTTTGGAGCAAAAAAGACAAACGTCCAGCTTTTGCTGCCACAGCAAAGGTGCCAGCGGGGAAAAGTGATGCTGCTTCTCACTGCCTCCTGGAACCCCTTCAAATGCCCCAGACAATTTGGCCCTCTCTGCTTTCCTGCGCACTCTATCCTCAAAAGCACCTTTTTTCACTTTCGGCGCTGTTTGGAGCAAAAAAGACAAACGTCCAGCTTTTGCTGCCACAGCAAAGGTGCCAGCGGGGAAAAGTGATGCTGCTTCTCACTGCCTCCTGGAACCCCTTCAAATGCCCCAGACAATTTGGCCCTCTCTGCTTTCCTGCGCACGCTATCCTCAAAAGCACCTTTTTTCACTTTCGGCGCTGTTTGGAGCAAAAAAGACAAACGTCCAGCTTTTGCTGCCACAGCAAAGGTGCCAGCGGGGAAAAGTGATGCTGGTCCTCACTGCCTCCTGGAACCCCTTCAAATGCCCCAGACAATTTGGCCCTCTCTGCTTTCCTGCGCACTCTATCCTCAAAAGCACCTTTTTTCTCTTTCGGCGCTGTTTGGAGCAAAAAAGACAAACGTCCAGCTTTTGCTGCCACAGCAAAGGTGCCAGCGGGGAAAAGTGATGCTGCTTCTCACTGCCTCCTGGAACCCCTTCAAATGCCCCAGACAATTTGGCCCTCTCTGCTTTCCTACGCACGCTATCCTCAAAAGCACCTTTTTTCACTTTCGGCGCTGTTTGGAGCAAAAAGGACAAACGTCCAGCTTTTGCTGCCACAGCAAAGGTGCCAGCGGGGAAAAGTGATGCTGCTTCTCACTGCCTCCTGGAACCCCTTCAAATGCCCCAGACAATTTGGCCCTCTCTGCTTTCCTGCAAAATCTATCCTCAAAAGCACCTTTTTTCACTTTCGGCGCTGTTTGGAGCAAAAAAGACAAACGTCCAGCTTTTGCTGCCACAGCAAAGGTGCCAGCGGGGAAAAGTGATGCTGCTTCTCACTGCCTCCTGGAACCCCTTCAAATGCCCCAGACAATTTGGCCCTCTCTGCTTTCCTGCGCACTCTATCCTCAAAAGCACCTTTTTTCACTTTCGGCGCTGTTTGGAGCAAAAAAGACAAACGTCCAGCTTTTGCTGCCACAGCAAAGGTGCCAGCGGGGAAAAGTGATGCTGGTCCTCACTGCCTCCTGGAACCCCTTCAAATGCCCCAGACAATTTGGCCCTCTCTGCTTTCCTGAAAAGTCTATCCTCAAAAGCACCTTTTTTCACTTTCGGCGCTGTTTGGAGCAAAAAAGACAAACGTCCAGCTTTTGCTGCCACAGCAAAGGTGCCAGCGGGGAAAAGTGATGCTGGTCCTCACTGCCTCCTGGAACCCCTTCAAATGCCCCAGACAATTTGGCCCTCTCTGCTTTCCTGAAAAGTCTATCCTCAAAAGCACCTTTTTTCACTTTCGGCGCTGTTTGGAGCAAAAAAGACAAACGTCCAGCTTTTGCTGCCACAGCAAAGGTGCCAGCGGGGAAAAGTGATGCTGGTCCTCACTGCCTCCTGGAACCCCTTCAAATGCCCCAGACAATTTGGCCCTCTCTGCTTTCCTGAAAAGTCTATCCTCAAAAGCACCTTTTTTCACTTTCGGCGCTGTTTGGAGCAAAAAAGACAAACGTCCAGCTTTTGCTGCCACAGCAAAGGTGCCAGCGGGGAAAAGTGATGCTGGTCCTCACTGCCTCCTGGAACCCCTTCAAATGCCCCAGACAATTTGGCCCTCTCTGCTTTCCTGCGCACTCTATCCTCAAAAGCACCTTTTTTCACTTTCGGCGCTGTTTGGAGCAAAAAAGACAAACGTCCAGCTTTTGCTGCCACAGCAAAGGTGCCAGCGGGGAAAAGTGATGCTGCTTCTCACTGCCTCCTGGAACCCCTTCAAATGCCCCAGACAATTTGGCCCTCTCTGCTTACCTGCGCACTCTATCCTCAAAAGCACCTTTTTTCACTTTCGGCGCTGTTTGGAGCAAAAAAGACAAACGTCCAGCTTTTGCTGCCACAGCAAAGGTGCCAGCGGGGAAAAGTGATGCTGCTTCTCACTGCCTCCTGGAACCCCTTCAAATGCCCCAGACAATTTGGCCCTCTCTGCTTTCCTGCGCACGCTATCCTCAAAAGCACCTTTTTTCACTTTCGGCGCTGTTTGGAGCAAAAAAGACAAACGTCCAGCTTTTGCTGCCACAGCAAAGGTGCCAGCGGGGAAAAGTGATGCTGGTCCTCACTGCCTCCTGGAACCCCTTCAAATGCCCCAGACAATTTGGCCCTCTCTGCTTTCCTGCGCACTCTATCCTCAAAAGCACCTTTTTTCTCTTTCGGCGCTGTTTGGAGCAAAAAAGACAAACGTCCAGCTTTTGCTGCCACAGCAAAGGTGCCAGCGGGGAAAAGTGATGCTGCTTCTCACTGCCTCCTGGAACCCCTTCAAATGCCCCAGACAATTTGGCCCTCTCTGCTTTCCTGCAAAATCTATCCTCAAAAGCACCTTTTTTCACTTTCGGCGCTGTTTGGAGCAAAAAAGACAAACGTCCAGCTTTTGCTGCCACAGCAAAGGTGCCAGCGGGGAAAAGTGATGCTGCTTCTCACTGCCTCCTGGAACCCCTTCAAATGCCCCAGACAATTTGGCCCTCTCTGCTTTCCTGCGCACTCTATCCTCAAAAGCACCTTTTTTCACTTTCGGCGCTGTTTGGAGCAAAAAAGACAAACGTCCAGCTTTTGCTGCCACAGCAAAGGTGCCAGCGGGGAAAAGTGATGCTGGTCCTCACTGCCTCCTGGAACCCCTTCAAATGCCCCAGACAATTTGGCCCTCTCTGCTTTCCTGAAAAGTCTATCCTCAAAAGCACCTTTTTTCACTTTCGGCGCTGTTTGGAGCAAAAAAGACAAACGTCCAGCTTTTGCTGCCACAGCAAAGGTGCCAGCGGGGAAAAGTGATGCTGGTCCTCACTGCCTCCTGGAACCCCTTCAAATGCCCCAGACAATTTGGCCCTCTCTGCTTTCCTGCGCACGCTATCCTCAAAAGCACCTTTTTTCACTTTCGGCGCTGTTTGGAGCAAAAAAGACAAACGTCCAGCTTTTGCTGCCACAGCAAAGGTGCCAGCGGGGAAAAGTGATGCTGCTTCTCACTGCCTCCTGGAACCCCTTCAAATGCCCCAGACAATTTGGCCCTCTCTGCTTTCCTGCGCACTCTATCCTCAAAAGCACCTTTTTTCTCTTTCGGCGCTGTTTGGAGCAAAAAAGACAAACCTCCTGCTTTTGCTGCCACAGCAAAGGTGCCAGCGGGGAAAAGTGATGCTGCTTCTCACTGCCTCCTGGAACCCCTTCAAATGCCCCAGACAATTTGGCCCTCTCTGCTTTCCTACGCACGCTATCCTCAAAAGCACCTTTTTTCACTTTCGGCGCCGTTTGGAGCAAAAAGGACAAACGTCCAGCTTTTGCTGCCACAGCAAAGGTGCCAGCGGGGAAAAGTGATGCTGCTTCTCACTGCCTCCTGGAACCCCTTCAAATGCCCCAGACAATTTGGCCCTCTCTGCTTTCCTGCGCACTCTATCCTCAAAAGCACCTTTTTTCACTTTCGGCGCTGTTTGGAGCAAAAAAGACAAACGTCCAGCTTTTGCTGCCACAGCAAAGGTGCCAGCGGGGAAAAGTGATGCTGCTTCTCACTGCCTCCTGGAACCCCTTCAAATGCCCCAGACAATTTGGCCCTCTCTGCTTTCCTGCGCACGCTATCCTCAAAAGCACCTTTTTTCACTTTCGGCGCTGTTTGGAGCAAAAAAGACAAACGTCCAGCTTTTGCTGCCACAGCAAAGGTGCCAGCGGGGAAAAGTGATGCTGGTCCTCACTGCCTCCTGGAACCCCTTCAAATGCCCCAGACAATTTGGCCCTCTCTGCTTTCCTGAAAAGTCTATCCTCAAAAGCACCTTTTTTCACTTTCGGCGCTGTTTGGAGCAAAAAAGACAAACGTCCAGCTTTTGCTGCCACAGCAAAGGTGCCAGCGGGGAAAAGTGATGCTGCTTCTCACTGCCTCCTGGAACCCCTTCAAATGCCCCAGACAATTTGGCCCTCTCTGCTTTCCTGAAAAGTCTATCCTCAAAAGCACCTTTTTTCACTTTCGGCGCTGTTTGGAGCAAAAAAGACAAACGTCCAGCTTTTGCTGCCACAGCAAAGGTGCCAGCGGGGAAAAGTGATGCTGCTTCTCACTGCCTCCTGGAACCCCTTCAAATGCCCCACACAATTTGGCCCTCTCTGCTTTCCTGCGCACGCTATCCTCAAAAGCACCTTTTTTCACTTTCGGCGCTGTTTGGAGCAAAAAAGACAAACGTCCAGCTTTTGCTGCCACAGCAAAGGTGCCAGCGGGGAAAAGTGATGCTGCTTCTCACTGCCTCCTGGAACCCCTTCAAATGCCCCAGACAATTTGGCCCTCTCTGCTTTCCTGCGCACGCTATCCTCAAAAGCACCTTTTTTCACTTTCGGCGCTGTTTGGAGCAAAAAAGACAAACGTCCAGCTTTTGCTGCCACAGCAAAGGTGCCAGCAGGGAAAAGTGATGCTGCTTCTCACTGCCTCCTGGAACCCCTTCAAATGCCCCAGACAATTTGGCCCTCTCTGCTTTCCTGCGCACTCTATCCTCAAAAGCACCTTTTTTCACTTTCGGCGCTGTTTGGAGCAAAAAAGACAAACGTCCAGCTTTTGCTGCCACAGCAAAGGTGCCAGCGGGGAAAAGTGATGCTGCTTCTCACTGCCTCCTGGAACCCCTTCAAATGCCCCAGACAATTTGGCCCTCTCTGCTTTCCTGAAAAGTCTATCCTCAAAAGCACCTTTTTTCACTTTCGGCGCTGTTTGGAGCAAAAAAGACAAACGTCCAGCTTTTGCTGCCACAGCAAAGGTGCCAGCGGGGAAAAGTGATGCTGCTTCTCACTGCCTCCTGGAACCCCTTCAAATGCCCCAGACAATTTGGCCCTCTCTGCTTTCCTGCGCACGCTATCCTCAAAAGCACCTTTTTTCACTTTCGGCGCTGTTTGGAGCAAAAAAGACAAACGTCCAGCTTTTGCTGCCACAGCAAAGGTGCCAGCGGGGAAAAGTGATGCTGGTCCTCACTGCCTCCTGGAACCCCTTCAAATGCCCCAGACAATTTGGCCCTCTCTGCTTTCCTGCAAAATCTATCCTCAAAAGCACCTTTTTTCACTTTCGGCGCTGTTTGGAGCAAAAAGGACAAACGTCCAGCTTTTGCTGCCACAGCAAAGGTGCCAGCGGGGAAAAGTGATGCTGGTCCTCACTGCCTCCTGGAACCCCTTCAAATGCCCCAGACAATTTGGCCCTCTCTGCTTTCCTGCGCACGCTATCCTCAAAAGCACCTTTTTTCACTTTCGGCGCTGTTTGGAGCAAAAAAGACAAACGTCCAGCTTTTGCTGCCACAGCAAAGGTGCCAGCGGGGAAAAGTGATGCTGGTCCTCACTGCCTCCTGGAACCCCTTCAAATGCCCCAGACAATTTGGCCCTCTCTGCTTTCCTGCGCACGCTATCCTCAAAAGCACCTTTTTTCACTTTCGGCGCTGTTTGGAGCAAAAAAGACAAACGTCCAGCTTTTGCTGCCACAGCAAAGGTGCCAGCGGGGAAAAGTGATGCTGGTCCTCACTGCCTCCTGGAACCCCTTCAAATGCCCCAGACAATTTGGCCCTCTCTGCTTTCCTGCGCACGCTATCCTCAAAAGCACCTTTTTTCACTTTCGGCGCTGTTTGGAGCAAAAAAGACAAACGTCCAGCTTTTGCTGCCACAGCAAAGGTGCCAGCGGGGAAAAGTGATGCTGCTTCTCACTGCCTCCTGGAACCCCTTCAAATGCCCCAGACAATTTGGCCCTCTCTGCTTTCCTGTGCACGCTATCCTCAAAAGCACCTTTTTTCACTTTCGGCGCTGTTTGGAGCAAAAAAGACAAACGTCCAGCTTTTGCTGCCACAGCAAAGGTGCCAGCGGGGAAAAGTGATGCTGCTTCTCACTGCCTCCTGGAACCCCTTCAAATGCCCCAGGCAATTTGGCCCTCTCTGCTTTCCTGCGCACGCTATCCTCAAAAGCACCTTTTTTCACTTTTGGCGCTGTTTGGAGCAAAAAAGACAAACGTCCAGCTTTTGCTGCCACAGCAAAGGTGCCAGCGGGGAAAAGTGATGCTGCTTCTCACTGCCTCCTGGAACCCCTTCAAATGCCCCACACAATTTGGCCCTCTCTGCTTTCCTGCGCACGCTATCCTCAAAAGCACCTTTTTTCACTTTCGGCGCTGTTTGGAGCAAAAAAGACAAACGTCCAGCTTTTGCTGCCACAGCAAAGGTGCCAGCAGGGAAAAGTGATGCTGCTTCTCACTGCCTCCTGGAACCCCTTCAAATGCCCCAGACAATTTGGCCCTCTCTGCTTTCCTGCGCACTCTATCCTCAAAAGCACCTTTTTTCACTTTCGGCGCTGTTTGGAGCAAAAAAGACAAACGTCCAGCTTTTGCTGCCACAGCAAAGGTGCCAGCGGGGAAAAGTGATGCTGCTTCTCACTGCCTCCTGGAACCCCTTCAAATGCCCCAGACAATTTGGCCCTCTCTGCTTTCCTGCGCACGCTATCCTCAAAAGCACCTTTTTTCACTTTCGGCGCTGTTTGGAGCAAAAAAGACAAACGTCCAGCTTTTGCTGCCACAGCAAAGGTGCCAGCGGGGAAAAGTGATGCTGCTTCTCACTGCCTCCTGGAACCCCTTCAAATGCCCCAGACAATTTGGCCCTCTCTGCTTTCCTGCGCACGCTATCCTCAAAAGCACCTTTTTTCACTTTCGGCGCTGTTTGGAGCAAAAAAGACAAACGTCCAGCTTTTGCTGCCACAGCAAAGGTGCCAGCGGTGAAAAGTGATGCTGGTCCTCACTGCCTCCTGGAACCCCTTCAAATGCCCCAGACAATTTGGCCCTCTCTGCTTTCCTGCGCACGCTATCCTCAAAAGCACCTTTTTTCACTTTCGGCGCTGTTTGGAGCAAAAAAGACAAACGTCCAGCTTTTGCTGCCACAGCAAAGGTGCCAGCGGGGAAAAGTGATGCTGGTCCTCACTGCCTCCTGGAACCCCTTCAAATGCCCCAGACAATTTGGCCCTCTCTGCTTTCCTGCAAAATCTATCCTCAAAAGCACCTTTTTTCACTTTCGGCGCTGTTTGGAGCAAAAAAGACAAACGTCCAGCTTTTGCTGCCACAGCAAAGGTGCCAGCGGGGAAAAGTGATGCTGGTCCTCACTGCCTCCTGGAACCCCTTCAAATGCCCCAGACAATTTGGCCCTCTCTGCTTTCCTGCGCACGCTATCCTCAAAAGCACCTTTTTTCACTTTCGGCGCTGTTTGGAGCAAAAAAGACAAACGTCCAGCTTTTGCTGCCACAGCAAAGGTGCCAGCGGGGAAAAGTGATGCTGGTCCTCACTGCCTCCTGGAACCCCTTCAAATGCCCCAGACAATTTGGCCCTCTCTGCTTTCCTGCGCACGCTATCCTCAAAAGCACCTTTTTTCACTTTCGGCGCTGTTTGGAGCAAAAAAGACAAACGTCCAGCTTTTGCTGCCACAGCAAAGGTGCCAGCGGGGAAAAGTGATGCTGGTCCTCACTGCCTCCTGGAACCCCTTCAAATGCCCCAGACAATTTGGCCCTCTCTGCTTTCCTGAAAAGTCTATCCTCAAAAGCACCTTTTTTCACTTTCGGCGCTGTTTGGAGCAAAAAAGACAAACGTCCAGCTTTTGCTGCCACAGCAAAGGTGCCAGCGGGGAAAAGTGATGCTGGTCCTCACTGCCTCCTGGAACCCCTTCAAATGCCCCAGACAATTTGGCCCTCTCTGCTTTCCTGCGCACTCTATCCTCAAAAGCACCTTTTTTCACTTTCGGCGCTGTTTGGAGCAAAAAAGACAAACGTCCAGCTTTTGCTGCCACAGCAAAGGTGCCAGCGGGGAAAAGTGATGCTGCTTCTCACTGCCTCCTGGAACCCCTTCAAATGCCCCAGACAATTTGGCCCTCTCTGCTTTCCTGCGCACTCTATCCTCAAAAGCACCTTTTTTCACTTTCGGCGCTGTTTGGAGCAAAAAAGACAAACGTCCAGCTTTTGCTGCCACAGCAAAGGTGCCAGCGGGGAAAAGTGATGCTGCTTCTCACTGCCTCCTGGAACCCCTTCAAATGCCCCAGACAATTTGGCCCTCTCTGCTTTCCTGTGCACGCTATCCTCAAAAGCACCTTTTTTCACTTTCGGCGCTGTTTGGAGCAAAAAAGACAAACGTCCAGCTTTTGCTGCCACAGCAAAGGTGCCAGCGGGGAAAAGTGATGCTGGTCCTCACTGCCTCCTGGAACCCCTTCAAATGCCCCAGACAATTTGGCCCTCTCTGCTTTCCTGCGCACTCTATCCTCAAAAGCACCTTTTTTCTCTTTCGGCGCTGTTTGGAGCAAAAAAGACAAACGTCCAGCTTTTGCTGCCACAGCAAAGGTGCCAGCGGGGAAAAGTGATGCTGCTTCTCACTGCCTCCTGGAACCCCTTCAAATGCCCCAGACAATTTGGCCCTCTCTGCTTTCCTACGCACGCTATCCTCAAAAGCACCTTTTTTCACTTTCGGCGCTGTTTGGAGCAAAAAGGACAAACGTCCAGCTTTTGCTGCCACAGCAAAGGTGCCAGCGGGGAAAAGTGATGCTGCTTCTCACTGCCTCCTGGAACCCCTTCAAATGCCCCAGACAATTTGGCCCTCTCTGCTTTCCTGCAAAATCTATCCTCAAAAGCACCTTTTTTCACTTTCGGCGCTGTTTGGAGCAAAAAAGACAAACGTCCAGCTTTTGCTGCCACAGCAAAGGTGCCAGCGGGGAAAAGTGATGCTGCTTCTCACTGCCTCCTGGAACCCCTTCAAATGCCCCAGACAATTTGGCCCTCTCTGCTTTCCTGCGCACTCTATCCTCAAAAGCACCTTTTTTCACTTTCGGCGCTGTTTGGAGCAAAAAAGACAAACGTCCAGCTTTTGCTGCCACAGCAAAGGTGCCAGCGGGGAAAAGTGATGCTGGTCCTCACTGCCTCCTGGAACCCCTTCAAATGCCCCAGACAATTTGGCCCTCTCTGCTTTCCTGAAAAGTCTATCCTCAAAAGCACCTTTTTTCACTTTCGGCGCTGTTTGGAGCAAAAAAGACAAACGTCCAGCTTTTGCTGCCACAGCAAAGGTGCCAGCGGGGAAAAGTGATGCTGGTCCTCACTGCCTCCTGGAACCCCTTCAAATGCCCCAGACAATTTGGCCCTCTCTGCTTTCCTGAAAAGTCTATCCTCAAAAGCACCTTTTTTCACTTTCGGCGCTGTTTGGAGCAAAAAAGACAAACGTCCAGCTTTTGCTGCCACAGCAAAGGTGCCAGCGGGGAAAAGTGATGCTGCTTCTCACTGCCTCCTGGAACCCCTTCAAATGCCCCAGACAATTTGGCCCTCTCTGCTTTCCTGCGCACTCTATCCTCAAAAGCACCTTTTTTCTCTTTCGGCGCTGTTTGGAGCAAAAAAGACAAACCTCCTGCTTTTGCTGCCACAGCAAAGGTGCCAGCGGGGAAAAGTGATGCTGCTTCTCACTGCCTCCTGGAACCCCTTCAAATGCCCCAGACAATTTGGCCCTCTCTGCTTTCCTACGCACGCTATCCTCAAAAGCACCTTTTTTCACTTTCGGCGCCGTTTGGAGCAAAAAGGACAAACGTCCAGCTTTTGCTGCCACAGCAAAGGTGCCAGCGGGGAAAAGTGATGCTGCTTCTCACTGCCTCCTGGAACCCCTTCAAATGCCCCAGACAATTTGGCCCTCTCTGCTTTCCTGCGCACTCTATCCTCAAAAGCACCTTTCTTCACTTTCGGCGCTGTTTGGAGCAAAAAAGACAAACGTCCAGCTTTTGCTGCCACAGCAAAGGTGCCAGCGGGGAAAAGTGATGCTGCTTCTCACTGCCTCCTGGAACCCCTTCAAATGCCCCAGACAATTTGGCCCTCTCTGCTTTCCTGCGCACGCTATCCTCAAAAGCACCTTTTTTCACTTTCGGCGCTGTTTGGAGCAAAAAAGACAAACGTCCAGCTTTTGCTGCCACAGCAAAGGTGCCAGCGGGGAAAAGTGATGCTGGTCCTCACTGCCTCCTGGAACCCCTTCAAATGCCCCAGACAATTTGGCCCTCTCTGCTTTCCTGAAAAGTCTATCCTCAAAAGCACCTTTTTTCACTTTCGGCGCTGTTTGGAGCAAAAAAGACAAACGTCCAGCTTTTGCTGCCACAGCAAAGGTGCCAGCGGGGAAAAGTGATGCTGCTTCTCACTGCCTCCTGGAACCCCTTCAAATGCCCCAGACAATTTGGCCCTCTCTGCTTTCCTGAAAAGTCTATCCTCAAAAGCACCTTTTTTCACTTTCGGCGCTGTTTGGAGCAAAAAAGACAAACGTCCAGCTTTTGCTGCCACAGCAAAGGTGCCAGCGGGGAAAAGTGATGCTGCTTCTCACTGCCTCCTGGAACCCCTTCAAATGCCCCAGACAATTTGGCCCTCTCTGCTTTCCTGCGCACGCTATCCTCAAAAGCACCTTTTTTCACTTTCGGCGCTGTTTGGAGCAAAAAAGACAAACGTCCAGCTTTTGCTGCCACAGCAAAGGTGCCAGCGGGGAAAAGTGATGCTGCTTCTCACTGCCTCCTGGAACCCCTTCAAATGCCCCAGACAATTTGGCCCTCTCTGCTTTCCTGAAAAGTCTATCCTCAAAAGCACCTTTTTTCACTTTCGGCGCTGTTTGGAGCAAAAAAGACAAACGTCCAGCTTTTGCTGCCACAGCAAAGGTGCCAGCGGGGAAAAGTGATGCTGCTTCTCACTGCCTCCTGGAACCCCTTCAAATGCCCCAGACAATTTGGCCCTCTCTGCTTTCCTGCGCACGCTATCCTCAAAAGCACCTTTTTTCACTTTCGGCGCTGTTTGGAGCAAAAAAGACAAACGTCCAGCTTTTGCTGCCACAGCAAAGGTGCCAGCGGGGAAAAGTGATGCTGGTCCTCACTGCCTCCTGGAACCCCTTCAAATGCCCCAGACAATTTGGCCCTCTCTGCTTTCCTGCAAAATCTATCCTCAAAAGCACCTTTTTTCACTTTCGGCGCTGTTTGGAGCAAAAAAGACAAACGTCCAGCTTTTGCTGCCACAGCAAAGGTGCCAGCGGGGAAAAGTGATGCTGGTCCTCACTGCCTCCTGGAACCCCTTCAAATGCCCCAGACAATTTGGCCCTCTCTGCTTTCCTGCGCACGCTATCCTCAAAAGCACCTTTTTTCACTTTCGGCGCTGTTTGGAGCAAAAAAGACAAACGTCCAGCTTTTGCTGCCACAGCAAAGGTGCCAGCGGGGAAAAGTGATGCTGGTCCTCACTGCCTCCTGGAACCCCTTCAAATGCCCCAGACAATTTGGCCCTCTCTGCTTTCCTGCGCACGCTATCCTCAAAAGCACCTTTTTTCACTTTCGGCGCTGTTTGGAGCAAAAAAGACAAACGTCCAGCTTTTGCTGCCACAGCAAAGGTGCCAGCGGGGAAAAGTGATGCTGGTCCTCACTGCCTCCTGGAACCCCTTCAAATGCCCCAGACAATTTGGCCCTCTCTGCTTTCCTGCGCACGCTATCCTCAAAAGCACCTTTTTTCACTTTCGGCGCTGTTTGGAGCAAAAAAGACAAACGTCCAGCTTTTGCTGCCACAGCAAAGGTGCCAGCGGGGAAAAGTGATGCTGCTTCTCACTGCCTCCTGGAACCCCTTCAAATGCCCCAGACAATTTGGCCCTCTCTGCTTTCCTGAAAAGTCTATCCTCAAAAGCACCTTTTTTCACTTTCGGCGCTGTTTGGAGCAAAAAAGACAAACGTCCAGCTTTTGCTGCCACAGCAAAGGTGCCAGCGGGGAAAAGTGATGCTGCTTCTCACTGCCTCCTGGAACCCCTTCAAATGCCCCAGACAATTTGGCCCTCTCTGCTTTCCTGCGCACGCTATCCTCAAAAGCACCTTTTTTCACTTTCGGCGCTGTTTGGAGCAAAAAAGACAAACGTCCAGCTTTTGCTGCCACAGCAAAGGTGCCAGCGGGGAAAAGTGATGCTGCTTCTCACTGCCTCCTGGAACCCCTTCAAATGCCCCACACAATTTGGCCCTCTCTGCTTTCCTGCGCACGCTATCCTCAAAAGCACCTTTTTTCACTTTCGGCGCTGTTTGGAGCAAAAAAGACAAACGTCCAGCTTTTGCTGCCACAGCAAAGGTGCCAGCAGGGAAAAGTGATGCTACTTCTCACTGCCTCCTGGAACCCCTTCAAATGCCCCAGACAATTTGGCCCTCTCTGCTTTCCTGCGCACTCTATCCTCAAAAGCACCTTTTTTCACTTTCGGCGCTGTTTGGAGCAAAAAAGACAAACGTCCAGCTTTTGCTGCCACAGCAAAGGTGCCAGCGGGGAAAAGTGATGCTGCTTCTCACTGCCTCCTGGAACCCCTTCAAATGCCCCAGACAATTTGGCCCTCTCTGCTTTCCTGAAAAGTCTATCCTCAAAAGCACCTTTTTTCACTTTCGGCGCTGTTTGGAGCAAAAAAGACAAACGTCCAGCTTTTGCTGCCACAGCAAAGGTGCCAGCGGGGAAAAGTGATGCTGCTTCTCACTGCCTCCTGGAACCCCTTCAAATGCCCCAGACAATTTGGCCCTCTCTGCTTTCCTGCGCACGCTATCCTCAAAAGCACCTTTTTTCACTTTCGGCGCTGTTTGGAGCAAAAAAGACAAACGTCCAGCTTTTGCTGCCACAGCAAAGGTGCCAGCGGTGAAAAGTGATGCTGGTCCTCACTGCCTCCTGGAACCCCTTCAAATGCCCCAGACAATTTGGCCCTCTCTGCTTTCCTGCGCACGCTATCCTCAAAAGCACCTTTTTTCACTTTCGGCGCTGTTTGGAGCAAAAAAGACAAACGTCCAGCTTTTGCTGCCACAGCAAAGGTGCCAGCGGGGAAAAGTGATGCTGGTCCTCACTGCCTCCTGGAACCCCTTCAAATGCCCCAGACAATTTGGCCCTCTCTGCTTTCCTGCGCACGCTATCCTCAAAAGCACCTTTTTTCACTTTCGGCGCTGTTTGGAGCAAAAAAGACAAACGTCCAGCTTTTGCTGCCACAGCAAAGGTGCCAGCGGGGAAAAGTGATGCTGGTCCTCACTGCCTCCTGGAACCCCTTCAAATGCCCCAGACAATTTGGCCCTCTCTGCTTTCCTGCGCACGCTATCCTCAAAAGCACCTTTTTTCACTTTCGGCGCTGTTTGGAGCAAAAAAGACAAACGTCCAGCTTTTGCTGCCACAGCAAAGGTGCCAGCGGGGAAAAGTGATGCTGGTCCTCACTGCCTCCTGGAACCCCTTCAAATGCCCCAGACAATTTGGCCCTCTCTGCTTTCCTGCGCACGCTATCCTCAAAAGCACCTTTTTTCACTTTCGGCGCTGTTTGGAGCAAAAAAGACAAACGTCCAGCTTTTGCTGCCACAGCAAAGGTGCCAGCGGGGAAAAGTGATGCTGGTCCTCACTGCCTCCTGGAACCCCTTCAAATGCCCCAGACAATTTGGCCCTCTCTGCTTTCCTGAAAAGTCTATCCTCAAAAGCACCTTTTTTCACTTTCGGCGCTGTTTGGAGCAAAAAAGACAAACGTCCAGCTTTTGCTGCCACAGCAAAGGTGCCAGCGGGGAAAAGTGATGCTGGTCCTCACTGCCTCCTGGAACCCCTTCAAATGCCCCAGACAATTTGGCCCTCTCTGCTTTCCTGAAAAGTCTATCCTCAAAAGCACCTTTTTTCACTTTCGGCGCTGTTTGGAGCAAAAAAGACAAACGTCCAGCTTTTGCTGCCACAGCAAAGGTGCCAGCGGGGAAAAGTGATGCTGCTTCTCACTGCCTCCTGGAACCCCTTCAAATGCCCCAGACAATTTGGCCCTCTCTGCTTTCCTGCGCACTCTATCCTCAAAAGCACCTTTTTTCACTTTCGGCGCTGTTTGGAGCAAAAAAGACAAACGTCCAGCTTTTGCTGCCACAGCAAAGGTGCCAGCGGGGAAAAGTGATGCTGCTTCTCACTGCCTCCTGGAACCCCTTTAAATGCCCCACACAATTTGGCCCTCTCTGCTTTCCTGCGCACGCTATCCTCAAAAGCACCTTTTTTCACTTTCGGCGCTGTTTGGAGCAAAAAAGACAAACGTCCAGCTTTTGCTGCCACAGCAAAGGTGCCAGCGGGGAAAAGTGATGCTGCTTCTCACTGCCTCCTGGAACCCCTTCAAATGCCCCAGACAATTTGGCCCTCTCTGCTTTCCTGAAAAGTCTATCCTCAAAAGCACCTTTTTTCACTTTCGGCGCTGTTTGGAGCAAAAAAGACAAACGTCCAGCTTTTGCTGCCACAGCAAAGGTGCCAGCGGGGAAAAGTGATGCTGCTTCTCACTGCCTCCTGGAACCCCTTCAAATGCCCCAGACAATTTGGCCCTCTCTGCTTTCCTGCGCACGCTATCCTCAAAAGCACCTTTTTTCACTTTCGGCGCTGTTTGGAGCAAAAAAGACAAACGTCCAGCTTTTGCTGCCACAGCAAAGGTGCCAGCGGGGAAAAGTGATGCTGGTCCTCACTGCCTCCTGGAACCCCTTCAAATGCCCCAGACAATTTGGCCCTCTCTGCTTTCCTGCGCACGCTATCCTCAAAAGCACCTTTTTTCACTTTTGGCGCTGTTTGGAGCAAAAAAGACAAACGTCCAGCTTTTGCTGCCACAGCAAAGGTGCCAGCGGGGAAAAGTGATGCTGGTCCTCACTGCCTCCTGGAACCCCTTCAAATGCCCCAGACAATTTGGCCCTCTCTGCTTTCCTGCAAAATCTATCCTCAAAAGCACCTTTTTTCACTTTCGGCGCTGTTTGGAGCAAAAAAGACAAACGTCCAGCTTTTGCTGCCACAGCAAAGGTGCCAGCGGGGAAAAGTGATGCTGGTCCTCACTGCCTCCTGGAACCCCTTCAAATGCCCCAGACAATTTGGCCCTCTCTGCTTTCCTGCGCACGCTATCCTCAAAAGCACCTTTTTTCACTTTCGGCGCTGTTTGGAGCAAAAAAGACAAACGTCCAGCTTTTGCTGCCACAGCAAAGGTGCCAGCGGGGAAAAGTGATGCTGGTCCTCACTGCCTCCTGGAACCCCTTCAAATGCCCCAGACAATTTGGCCCTCTCTGCTTTCCTGCGCACGCTATCCTCAAAAGCACCTTTTTTCACTTTCGGCGCTGTTTGGAGCAAAAAAGACAAACGTCCAGCTTTTGCTGCCACAGCAAAGGTGCCAGCGGGGAAAAGTGATGCTGGTCCTCACTGCCTCCTGGAACCCCTTCAAATGCCCCAGACAATTTGGCCCTCTCTGCTTTCCTGCGCACGCTATCCTCAAAAGCACCTTTTTTCACTTTCGGCGCTGTTTGGAGCAAAAAAGACAAACGTCCAGCTTTTGCTGCCACAGCAAAGGTGCCAGCGGGGAAAAGTGATGCTGCTTCTCACTGCCTCCTGGAACCCCTTCAAATGCCCCAGACAATTTGGCCCTCTCTGCTTTCCTGAAAAGTCTATCCTCAAAAGCACCTTTTTTCACTTTCGGCGCTGTTTGGAGCAAAAAGACAAACGTCCAGCTTTTGCTGCCACAGCAAAGGTGCCAGCGGGGAAAAGTGATGCTGCTTCTCACTGCCTCCTGGAACCCCTTCAAATGCCCCAGACAATTTGGCCCTCTCTGCTTTCCTGAAAAGTCTATCCTCAAAAGCACCTTTTTTCACTTTCGGCGCTGTTTGGAGCAAAAAAGACAAACGTCCAGCTTTTGCTGCCACAGCAAAGGTGCCAGCGGGGAAAAGTGATGCTGGTCCTCACTGCCTCCTGGAACCCCTTCAAATGCCCCAGACAATTTGGCCCTCTCTGCTTTCCTGCGCACGCTATCCTCAAAAGCACCTTTTTTCACTTTCGGCGCTGTTTGGAGCAAAAAAGACAAACGTCCAGCTTTTGCTGCCACAGCAAAGGTGCCAGCGGGGAAAAGTGATGCTGGTCCTCACTGCCTCCTGGAACCCCTTCAAATGCCCCAGACAATTTGGCCCTCTCTGCTTTCCTGCGCACGCTATCCTCAAAAGCACCTTTTTTCACTTTCGGCGCTGTTTGGAGCAAAAAAGACAAACGTCCAGCTTTTGCTGCCACAGCAAAGGTGCCAGCGGGAAAGTGATGCTGGTCCTCACTGCCTCCTGGAACCCCTTCAAATGCCCCAGACAATTTGGCCCTCTCTGCTTTCCTGCGCACGCTATCCTCAAAAGCACCTTTTTTCACTTTCGGCGCTGTTTGGAGCAAAAAAGACAAACGTCCAGCTTTTGCTGCCACAGCAAAGGTGCCAGCGGGGAAAAGTGATGCTGGTCCTCACTGCCTCCTGGAACCCCTTCAAATGCCCCAGACAATTTGGCCCTCTCTGCTTTCCTGAAAAGTCTATCCTCAAAAGCACCTTTTTTCACTTTCGGCGCTGTTTGGAGCAAAAAAGACAAACGTCCAGCTTTTGCTGCCACAGCAAAGGTGCCAGCGGGGAAAAGTGATGCTGCTTCTCACTGCCTCCTGGAACCCCTTCAAATGCCCCAGACAATTTGGCCCTCTCTGCTTTCCTGAAAAGTCTATCCTCAAAAGCACCTTTTTTCACTTTCGGCGCTGTTTGGAGCAAAAAAGACAAACGTCCAGCTTTTGCTGCCACAGCAAAGGTGCCAGCGGGGAAAAGTGATGCTGGTCCTCACTGCCTCCTGGAACCCCTTCAAATGCCCCAGACAATTTGGCCCTCTCTGCTTTCCTGCGCACGCTATCCTCAAAAGCACCTTTTTTCACTTTCGGCGCTGTTTGGAGCAAAAAAGACAAACGTCCAGCTTTTGCTGCCACAGCAAAGGTGCCAGCGGGGAAAAGTGATGCTGGTCCTCACTGCCTCCTGGAACCCCTTCAAATGCCCCAGACAATTTGGCCCTCTCTGCTTTCCTGCGCACGCTATCCTCAAAAGCACCTTTTTTCACTTTCGGCGCTGTTTGGAGCAAAAAAGACAAACGTCCAGCTTTTGCTGCCACAGCAAAGGTGCCAGC
>NW_028128665.1:0-36852 GCF_965231255.1 Vanellus vanellus | reverse complement strand
GTGGCAGCAAAAGCTGGACGTTTGTCTTTTTTGCTCCGGAGGCTGCTGAAAGCGAAAATAGGTCCTTTGAGGATGGAGTCCGCAGGAAAGCAGAGAGGGCCAAATTGTCTGTGGCATTTGAAAGAGTTCCAGGAGGCAGTGAGAACCAGCATTACTTTTCCCCGCTGGCACCTTTGCTGTGGCAGCAAAAGCTGGACGTTTGTCTTTTTACCACCGGAGGGCGCCGAAAGTGAAAAAAGGCGCTTTTGAGGATAGAGTCCGCAGGAAAGCAGAGAGGGCCAAATTGTCAGGGGCATTTGAAAGGTTCCAGGAGGCAGTGAGAACCAGCATTACTTTTCCCCGCTGGCACCTTTGCTGTGGCAGCAAAAGCTGGACGTTTGTCTTTTTTGCTCCGGAGGCTGCCGAAAGCGAAAACAGGTGCTTTTGAGGATGGAGTCCGCAGGAAAGCAGAGAGGGCCAAATTGTCTGGGGCATTTGAAAGGGTTCCAGGAGGCAGTGAGAACCAGCATTACTTTTCCCCGCTGGCACCTTTGCTGTGGCAGCAAAAGCTGGACGTTTGTCTTTTTACCACCGGAGGGCGCCGAAAGTGAAAAAAGGCGCTTTTGAGGATAGAGTCCGCAGGAAAGCAGAGAGGGCCAAATTGTCTGGGGCATTTGAAAGGGTTCCAGGAGGCAGTGAGAACCAGCATTACTTTTCCCCGCTGGCACCTTTGCTGTGGCAGCAAAAGCTGGACGTTTGTCTTTTTTGCTCCGGACGCTGCCGAAAGCGAAAACAGGTGCTTTTGAGGATGGAGTCCGCAGGAAAGCAGAGAGGGCCAAATTGTCTGGGGCATTTGAAAGGGTTCCAGGAGGCAGTGAGAACCAGCATTACTTTTCCCCGCTGGCACCTTGCTGTGGCAGCAAAAGCTGGACGTTTGTCTTTTTTGCTCCGGAGGCTGCCGAAAGCGAAAAAGGCGCTTTTGAGGATAGAGTCCGCAGGAAAGCAGAGAGGGCCAAATTGTCTGGGGCATTTGAAGGGTTCCAGGAGGCAGTGAGAACCAGCATTACTTTTCCCCGCTGGCACCTTTGCTGTGGCAGCAAAAGCTGGACGTTTGTCTTTTTTGCTCCGGACGCTGCCGAAAGCGAAAACAGGTGCTTTTGAGGATGGAGTCCGCAGGAAAGCAGAGAGGGCCAAATTGTCTGGGGCATTTGAAAGGGTTCCAGGAGGCAGTGAGAACCAGCATTACTTTTCCCCGCTGGCACCTTTGCTGTGGCAGCAAAAGCTGGACGTTTGTCTTTTTTGCTCCGGAGGCTGCCGAAAGCGAAAATAGGTGCTTTTGAGGATGGAGTCCGCAGGAAAGCAGAGAGGGCCAAATTGTCTGGGGCATTTGAAGAGGTTCCAGGAGGCAGTGAGAACCAGCATTACTTTTCCCCGCTGGCACCTTTGCTGTGGCAGCAAAAGCTGGACGTTTGTCTTTTTTGCTCCGGAGGCTGCCGAAAGCGAAAACAGGTGCTTTTGAGGATGGAGTCCGCAGGAAAGCAGAGAGGGCCAAATTGTCTGTGGCATTTGAAAGGGTTCCAGGAGGCAGTGAGAACCAGCATTACTTTTCCCCGCTGGCACCTTTGCTGTGGCAGCAAAAGCTGGACGTTTGTCTTTTTTGCTCCGGAGGCTGCCGAAAGCGAAAACAGGTGCTTTTGAGGATGGAGTCCACAGGAAAGCAGAGAGGGCCAAATTGTCCTGGGGCATTTGAAAGGGTTCCAGGAGGCAGTGAGAACCAGCATTACTTTTCCCCGCTGGCACCTTTGCTGTGGCAGCAAAAGCTGGACGTTTGTCTTTTTTGCTCCGGAGGCTGCCGAAAGCGAAAATAGGTGCTTTTGAGGATGGAGTCCGCAGGAAAGCAGAGAGGGCCAAATTGTCTGTGGCATTTGAAAGAGTTCCAGGAGGAGTGAGAACCAGCATTACTTTTCCCCCGCTGGCAACCTTTGCTGTGGCAGCAAAAGCTGGACGTTTTTCTTTTTACCACCGGAGGGCGCCGAAAGTGAAAAAAGGCGCTTTTGAGGATAGAGTCCGCAGGAAAGCAGAGAGGGCCAAATTGTCAGGGGCATTTGAAGGAGTTCCAGGAGGCAGTGAGAACCAGCATTACTTTTCCCTGCTGGCACCTTTGCTGTGGCAGCAAAAGCTGGACGTTTGTCTTTTTTGCTCCGGAGGGCGCCGAAAGCAAAAATAGGTGCTTTTGAGGATGGAGTCCGCCGGAAAGCAGAGAGGGCCAAATTGTCTGGGGCATTTGAAAGGGTTCCAGGAGGCAGTGAGAACCAGCATTACTTTTCCCCGCTGGCATCTTTGCTGTGGCAGCAAAAGCTGGACGTTTTTCTTTTTACCACCGGAGGGCGCCGAAAGTGAAAAAAGGCGCTTTTGAGGATGGAGTCCGCAGGAAAGCAGAGAGGGCCAAATTGTCTGTGGCATTTGAAAGGGTTCCAGGAGGCAGTGAGAACCAGCATTACTTTTCCCCGCTGGCACCTTTGCTGAGGCAGCAAAAGCTGGACGTTTGTCTTTTTTGCTCCGGAGGTTGCCGAAAGCGAAAACAGGTGCTTTTGAGGATGGAGTCCGCAGGAAAGCAGAGAGGGCCAAATTGTCTGTGGCATTTGAAAGGGTTCCAGGAGGCAGTGAGAACCAGCATTACTTTTCCCCGCTGGCACCTTTGCTGAGGCAGCAAAAGCTGGCCGTTTGTCTTTTTTGCTCCGGAGGTTGCCGAAAGCGAAAACAGGTGCTTTTGAGGATGGAGTCCGCAGGAAAGCAGAGAGGGCCAAATTGTCTGGGGCATTTGAACAGGTTCCAGGAGGCAGTGAGAACCAGCATCACTTTTCCCCGCTGGCATCTTTGCTGTGGCAGCAAAAGCTGGACGTTTGTCTTTTTACCACAGGAGGGCGCCGAAAGCGAAAACAGGTGCTTTTGAGGATGGAGTCCGCAGGAAAGCAGAGAGGGCCAAATTGTCTGTGGCATTTGAAAGGGTTCCAGGAGGCAGTGAGAACCAGCATTACTTTTCCCCGCTGGCACCTTTGCTGTGGCAGCAAAAGCTGGACGTTTGTCTTTTTTGCTCCGGAGGCTGCCGAAAGCGAAAACAGGTGCTTTTGAGGATGGAGTCCGCAGGAAAGCAGAGAGGGCCAAATTGTCTGTGGCATTTGAAAGAGTTCCAGGAGGCAGTGAGAACCAGCATCACTTTTCCCCGCTGGCACCTTTGCTGTGGCAGCAAAAGCTGGACGTTTGTCTTTTTACCACCGGAGGGCGCCGAAAGTGAAAAAATGCGCTTTTGAGGATAGAGTCCACAGGAAAGCAGAGAGGGCTTAATTGTCTGGGGCATTTGAAAGGGTTCCAGGAGGCAGTGAGAACCAGCATTACTTTTCCCCGCTGGCACCTTTGCTGTGGCAGCAAAAGCTGGACGTTTGTCTTTTTTGCTCCGGAGGCTGCCGAAAGCGAAAATAGGTGCTTTTGAGGATGGAGTCCGCAGGAAAGCAGAGAGGGCCAAATTGTCTGGGGCATTTGAAAGGGTTCCAGGAGGCAGTGAGAACCAGCATTACTTTTCCCCGCTGGCACCTTTGCTGTGGCAGCAAAAGCTGGACGTTTGTCTTTTTTGCTCCGGAGGCTGCCGAAAGCGAAAACAGGTGCTTTTGAGGATGGAGTCCGCAGGAAAGCAGAGAGGGCCAAATTGTCTGTGGCATTTGAAAGGGTTCCAGGAGGCAGTGAGAACCAGCATTACTTTTCCCCGCTGGCACCTTTGCTGTGGCAGCAAAAGCTGGACGTTTGTCTTTTTTGCTCCGGAGGCTGCTGAAAGCGAAAACAGGTGCTTTTGAGGATGGAGTCTGCAGGAAAGCAGAGAGGGCCAAATTGTCTGTGGCATTTGAAAGGGTTCCAGGAGGCAGTGAGAACCAGCATTACTTTTCCCCGCTGGCACCTTTGCTGTGGCAGCAAAAGCTGGACGTTTGTCTTTTTTGCTCCGGAGGCTGCCGAAAGCGAAAATAGGTGCTTTTGAGGATGGAGTCCGCAGGAAAGCAGAGAGGGCCAAATTGTCTGGGGCATTTGAAGAGGTTCCAGGAGGCAGTGAGAACCAGCATTACTTTTCCCCGCTGGCACCTTTGCTGTGGCAGCAAAAGCTGGACGTTTGTCTTTTTTGCTCCGGAGGCTGCCGAAAGCGAAAACAGGTGCTTTTGAGGATGGAGTCCGCAGGAAAGCAGAGAGGGCCAAATTGTCTGTGGCATTTTGAAAGGGTTCCAGGAGGCAGTGAGAACCAGCATTACTTTTCCCCGCTGGCACCTTTGCTGTGGCAGCAAAAGCTGGACGTTTGTCTTTTTTGCTCCGGAGGCTGCCGAAAGCGAAAACAGGTGCTTTTGAGGATGGAGTCCGCAGGAAAGCAGAGAGGGCCAAATTGTCTGTGGCATTTGAAAGAGTTCCAGGAGGCAGTGAGAACCAGCATTACTTTTCCCCGCTGGCACCTTTGCTGTGGCAGCAAAAGCTGGACGTTTGTCTTTTTACCACCGGAGGGCGCCGAAAGTGAAAAAAGGCGCTTTTGAGGATAGAGTCCGCAGGAAAGCAGAGAGGGCCAAATTGTCAGGGGCATTTGAAAGGGTTCCAGGAGTCAGTGAGAACCAGCATTACTTTTCCCCACTGGCACCTTTGCTGTGGCAGCAAAAGCTGGACGTTTGTCTTTTTTGCTCCGGAGGCTGCCGAAAGCGAAAACAGGTGCTTTTGAGGATGGAGTCCGCAGGAAAGCAGAGAGGGCCAAATTGTCTGGGGCATTTGAAAGGGTTCCAGGAGGCAGTGAGAACCAGCATTACTTTTCCCCGCTGGCACCTTTGCTGTGGCAGCAAAAGCTGGACGTTTGTCTTTTTTGCTCCGGAGGCTGCCGAAAGCGAAAACAGGTGCTTTTGAGGATGGAGTCCGCAGGAAAGCAGAGAGGGCCAAATTGTCTGTGGCATTTGAAAGGGTTCCAGGAGGCAGTGAGAACCAGCATTACTTTTCCCCGCTGGCACCTTTGCTGAGGCAGCAAAAGCTGGCCGTTTGTCTTTTTTGCTCCGGAGGCTGCCGAAAGCGAAAACAGGTGCTTTTGAGGATGGAGTCCGCAGGAAAGCAGAGAGGGCCAAATTGTCTGGGGCATTTGAACAGGTTCCAGGAGGCAGTGAGAACCAGCATTACTTTTCCCCGCTGGCACCTTTGCTGTGGCAGCAAAAGCTGGACGTTTGTCTTTTTTGCTCCGGAGGCTGCCGAAAGCGAAAATAGGTGCTTTTGAGGATGGAGTCCGCAGGAAAGCAGAGAGGGCCAAATTGTCTGGGGCATTTCAAGAGGTTCCAGGAGGCAGTGAGAACCAGCATTACTTTTCCCCGCTGGCACCTTTGCTGTGGCAGCAAAAGCTGGACGTTTGTCTTTTTTGCTCCGGAGGCTGCCGAAAGCGAAAACAGGTGCTTTTGAGGATGGAGTCCACAGGAAAGCAGAGAGGGCCAAATTGTCTGGGGCATTTGAAAGGGTTCCAGGAGGCAGTGAGAACCAGCATTACTTTTCCCCACTGGCACCTTTGCTGTGGCAGCAAAAGCTGGACGTTTGTCTTTTTTGCTCCGGAGGCTGCCGAAAGCGAAAACAGGTGCTTTTGAGGATGGAGTCCGCAGGAAAGCAGAGAGGGCCAAATTGTCTGGGGCATTTGAAAGAGTTCCAGGAGGCAGTGAGAACCAGCATCACTTTTCCCCGCTGGCACCTTTGCTGTGGCAGCAAAAGCTGGACGTTTGTCTTTTTACCACCGGAGGGCGCCGAAAGTGAAAAAAGGCGCTTTTGAGGATAGAGTCCACAGGAAAGCAGAGAGGGCTTAATTGTCTGGGGCATTTGAAAGGGTTCCAGGAGGCAGTGAGAACCAGCATTACTTTTCCCCGCTGGCACCTTTGCTGTGGCAGCAAAAGCTGGACGTTTGTCTTTTTTGCTCCGGAGGCTGCCGAAAGCGAAAATAGGTGCTTTTGAGGATGGAGTCCGCAGGAAAGCAGAGAGGGCCAAATTGTCTGGGGCATTTGAAAGGGTTCCAGGAGGCAGTGAGAACCAGCATTACTTTTCCCCGCTGGCACCTTTGCTGTGGCAGCAAAAGCTGGACGTTTGTCTTTTTTGCTCCGGAGGCTGCCGAAAGCGAAAACAGGTGCTTTTGAGGATGGAGTCTGCAGGAAAGCAGAGAGGGCCAAATTGTCTGTGGCATTTGAAAGGGTTCCAGGAGGCAGTGAGAACCAGCATTACTTTTCCCCGCTGGCACCTTTGCTGTGGCAGCAAAAGCTGGACGTTTGTCTTTTTTGCTCCGGAGGCTGCCGAAAGCGAAAATAGGTGCTTTTGAGGATGGAGTCCGCAAAAAAGCAGAGAGGGCCAAATTGTCTGGGGCATTTGAAGAGGTTCCAGGAGGCAGTGAGAACCAGCATTACTTTTCCCCGCTGGCACCTTTGCTGTGGCAGCAAAAGCTGGACGTTTGTCTTTTTTGCTCCGGAGGCTGCCGAAAGCGAAAACAGGTGCTTTTGAGGATGGAGTCCGCAGGAAAGCAGAGAGGGCCAAATTGTCTGTGGCATTTTGAAAGGGTTCCAGGAGGCAGTGAGAACCAGCATTACTTTTCCCCGCTGGTACCTTTGCTGTGGCAGCAAAAGCTGGACGTTTGTCTTTTTTGCTCCGGAGGCTGCCGAAAGCGAAAATAGGTGCTTTTGAGGATGGAGTCCGCAGGAAAGCAGAGAGGGCCAAATTGTCTGTGGCATTTGAAAGAGTTCAAGGAGGCAGTGAGAACCAGCATTACTTTTCCCCGCTGGCACCTTTGCTGTGGCAGCAAAAGCTGGACGTTTTTCTTTTTACCACCGGAGGGCGCCGAAAGTGAAAAAAGGCGCTTTTGAGGATAGAGTCCGCAGGAAAGCAGAGAGGGCCAAATTGTCTGTGGCATTTGAAAGGGTTCCAGGAGGCAGTGAGAACCAGCATTACTTTTCCCCACTGGCACCTTTGCTGTGGCAGCAAAAGCTGGACGTTTGTCTTTTTTGCTCCGGAGGCTGCCGAAAGCGAAAACAGGTGCTTTTGAGGATGGAGTCCGCAGGAAAGCAGAGAGGGCCAAATTGTCTGTGGCATTTGAAAGGGTTCCAGGAGGCAGTGAGAACCAGCATTACTTTTCCCCGCTGGCACCTTTGCTGTGGCAGCAAAAGCTGGACGTTTGTCTTTTTTGCTCCGGAGGCTGCCGAAAGCGAAAACAGGTGCTTTTGAGGATGGAGTCCGCAGGAAAGCAGAGAGGGCCAAATTGTCTGTGGCATTTGAAAGGGTTCCAGGAGGCAGTGAGAACCAGCATTACTTTTCCCCGCTGGCACCTTTGCTGAGGCAGCAAAAGCTGGCCGTTTGTCTTTTTTGCTCCGGAGGCTGCCGAAAGCGAAAACAGGTGCTTTTGAGGATGGAGTCCGCAGGAAAGCAGAGAGGGCCAAATTGTCTGGGGCATTTGAACAGGTTCCAGGAGGCAGTGAGAACCAGCATTACTTTTCCCCGCTGGCACCTTTGCTGTGGCAGCAAAAGCTGGACGTTTGTCTTTTTTGCTCCGGAGGCTGCCGAAAGCGAAAATAGGTGCTTTTGAGGATGGAGTCTGCAGGAAAGCAGAGAGGGCCAAATTGTCTGGGGCATTTCAAGAGGTTCCAGGAGGCAGTGAGAACCAGCATTACTTTTCCCCGCTGGCACCTTTGCTGTGGCAGCAAAAGCTGGACGTTTGTCTTTTTTGCTCCGGAGGCTGCCGAAAGCGAAAACAGGTGCTTTTGAGGATGGAGTCCGCAGGAAAGCAGAGAGGGCCAAATTGTCTGTGGCATTTGAAAGAGTTCCAGGAGGCAGTGAGAACCAGCATTACTTTTCCCCGCTGGCACCTTTGCTGTGGCAGCAAAAGCTGGACGTTTGTCTTTTTACCACCGGAGGGCGCCGAAAGTGAAAAAAGGCGCTTTTGAGGATAGAGTCCGCAGGAAAGCAGAGAGGGCCAAATTGTCAGGGGCATTTGAAAGGGTTCCAGGAGTCAGTGAGAACCAGCATTACTTTTCCCCACTGGCACCTTTGCTGTGGCAGCAAAAGCTGGACGTTTGTCTTTTTTGCTCCGGAGGCTGCCGAAAGCGAAAACAGGTGCTTTTGAGGATGGAGTCCGCAGGAAAGCAGAGAGGGCCAAATTGTCTGGGGCATTTGAAAGGGTTCCAGGAGGCAGTGAGAACCAGCATTACTTTTCCCCGCTGGCACCTTTGCTGTGGCAGCAAAAGCTGGACGTTTGTCTTTTTTGCTCCGGAGGCTGCCGAAAGCGAAAACAGGTGCTTTTGAGGATGGAGTCCGCAGGAAAGCAGAGAGGGCCAAATTGTCTGTGGCATTTGAAAGGGTTCCAGGAGGCAGTGAGAACCAGCATTACTTTTCCCCGCTGGCACCTTTGCTGAGGCAGCAAAAGCTGGCCGTTTGTCTTTTTTGCTCCGGAGGCTGCCGAAAGCGAAAACAGGTGCTTTTGAGGATGGAGTCCGCAGGAAAGCAGAGAGGGCCAAATTGTCTGGGGCATTTGAACAGGTTCCAGGAGGCAGTGAGAACCAGCATTACTTTTCCCCGCTGGCACCTTTGCTGTGGCAGCAAAAGCTGGACGTTTGTCTTTTTTGCTCCGGAGGCTGCCGAAAGCGAAAATAGGTGCTTTTGAGGATGGAGTCCGCAGGAAAGCAGAGAGGGCCAAATTGTCTGGGGCATTTCAAGAGGTTCCAGGAGGCAGTGAGAACCAGCATTACTTTTCCCCGCTGGCACCTTTGCTGTGGCAGCAAAAGCTGGACGTTTGTCTTTTTTGCTCCGGAGGCTGCCGAAAGCGAAAACAGGTGCTTTTGAGGATGGAGTCCACAGGAAAGCAGAGAGGGCCAAATTGTCTGGGGCATTTGAAAGGGTTCCAGGAGGCAGTGAGAACCAGCATTACTTTTCCCCACTGGCACCTTTGCTGTGGCAGCAAAAGCTGGACGTTTGTCTTTTTTGCTCCGGAGGCTGCCGAAAGCGAAAACAGGTGCTTTTGAGGATGGAGTCCGCAGGAAAGCAGAGAGGGCCAAATTGTCTGTGGCATTTGAAAGGGTTCCAGGAGGCAGTGAGAACCAGCATTACTTTTCCCCGCTGGCACTTTTGCTGAGGCAGCAAAAGCTGGCCGTTTGTCTTTTTTGCTCCGGAGGCTGCCGAAAGCGAAAACAGGTGCTTTTGAGGATGGAGTCCGCAGGAAAGCAGAGAGGGCCAAATTGTCTGGGGCATTTGAAAGAGTTCCAGGAGGCAGTGAGAACCAGCATCACTTTTCCCCGCTGGCACCTTTGCTGTGGCAGCAAAAGCTGGACGTTTGTCTTTTTACCACCGGAGGGCGCCGAAAGTGAAAAAAGGCGCTTTTGAGGATAGAGTCCACAGGAAAGCAGAGAGGGCTTAATTGTCTGGGGCATTTGAAAGGGTTCCAGGAGGCAGTGAGAACCAGCATTACTTTTCCCCGCTGGCACCTTTGCTGTGGCAGCAAAAGCTGGACGTTTGTCTTTTTTGCTCCGGAGGCTGCCGAAAGCGAAAATAGGTGCTTTTGAGGATGGAGTCCGCAGGAAAGCAGAGAGGGCCAAATTGTCTGTGGCATTTGAAAGGGTTCCAGGAGGCAGTGAGAACCAGCATTACTTTTCCCCGCTGGCACCTTTGCTGTGGCAGCAAAAGCTGGACGTTTGTCTTTTTTGCTCCGGAGGCTGCCGAAAGCGAAAACAGGTGCTTTTGAGGATGGAGTCCGCAGGAAAGCAGAGAGGGCCAAATTGTCTGGGGCATTTGAAAGGGTTCCAGGAGGCAGTGAGAACCAGCATTACTTTTCCCCGCTGGCACCTTTGCTGTGGCAGCAAAAGCTGGACGTTTGTCTTTTTTGCTCCGGAGGCTGCCGAAAGCGAAAACAGGTGCTTTTGAGGATGGAGTCCACAGGAAAGCAGAAAGGGCCAAATTGTCTGTGGCATTTGAAAGGGTTCCAGGAGGCAGTGAGAACCAGCATTACTTTTCCCCGCTGGCACCTTTGCTGTGGCAGCAAAAGCTGGACGTTTGTCTTTTTTGCTCCGGAGGCTGCTGAAAGCGAAAATAGGTCCTTTGAGGATGGAGTCCGCAGGAAAGCAGAGAGGGCCAAATTGTCTGTGGCATTTGAAAGAGTTCCAGGAGGCAGTGAGAACCAGCATTACTTTTCCCCGCTGGCACCTTTGCTGTGGCAGCAAAAGCTGGACGTTTGTCTTTTTACCACCGGAGGGCGCCGAAAGTGAAAAAAGGCGCTTTTGAGGATAGAGTCCGCAGGAAAGCAGAGAGGGCCAAATTGTCAGGGGCATTTGAAAGGGTTCCAGGAGGCAGTGAGAACCAGCATTACTTTTCCCCGCTGGCACCTTTGCTGTGGCAGCAAAAGCTGGACGTTTGTCTTTTTTGCTCCGGAGGCTGCCGAAAGCGAAAACAGGTGCTTTTGAGGATGGAGTCCGCAGGAAAGCAGAGAGGGCCAAATTGTCTGGGGCATTTGAAAGGGTTCCAGGAGGCAGTGAGAACCAGCATTACTTTTCCCCGCTGGCACCTTTGCTGTGGCAGCAAAAGCTGGACGTTTGTCTTTTTACCACCGGAGGGCGCCGAAAGTGAAAAAAGGCGCTTTTGAGGATAGAGTCCGCAGGAAAGCAGAGAGGGCCAAATTGTCTGGGGCATTTGAAAGGGTTCCAGGAGGCAGTGAGAACCAGCATTACTTTTCCCCGCTGGCACCTTTGCTGTGGCAGCAAAAGCTGGACGTTTGTCTTTTTTGCTCCGGACGCTGCCGAAAGCGAAAACAGGTGCTTTTGAGGATGGAGTCCGCAGGAAAGCAGAGAGGGCCAAATTGTCTGGGGCATTTGAAAGGGTTCCAGGAGGCAGTGAGAACCAGCATTACTTTTCCCCGCTGGCACCTTTGCTGTGGCAGCAAAAGCTGGACGTTTGTCTTTTTTGCTCCGGAGGCTGCCGAAAGCGAAAAAAGGCGCTTTTGAGGATAGAGTCCGCAGGAAAGCAGAGAGGGCCAAATTGTCTGTGGCATTTGAAAGGGTTCCAGGAGGCAGTGAGAACCAGCATTACTTTTCCCCGCTGGCACCTTTGCTGTGGCAGCAAAAGCTGGACGTTTGTCTTTTTTGCTCCGGACGCTGCCGAAAGCGAAAACAGGTGCTTTTGAGGATGGAGTCCGCAGGAAAGCAGAGAGGGCCAAATTGTCTGGGGCATTTGAAAGGGTTCCAGGAGGCAGTGAGAACCAGCATTACTTTTCCCCGCTGGCACCTTTGCTGTGGCAGCAAAAGCTGGACGTTTGTCTTTTTTGCTCCGGAGGCTGCCGAAAGCGAAAATAGGTGCTTTTGAGGATGGAGTCCGCAGGAAAGCAGAGAGGGCCAAATTGTCTGGGGCATTTGAAGAGGTTCCAGGAGGCAGTGAGAACCAGCATTACTTTTCCCCGCTGGCACCTTTGCTGTGGCAGCAAAAGCTGGACGTTTGTCTTTTTTGCTCCGGAGGCTGCCGAAAGCGAAAACAGGTGCTTTTGAGGATGGAGTCCGCAGGAAAGCAGAGAGGGCCAAATTGTCTGTGGCATTTGAAAGGGTTCCAGGAGGCAGTGAGAACCAGCATTACTTTTCCCCGCTGGCACCTTTGCTGTGGCAGCAAAAGCTGGACGTTTGTCTTTTTTGCTCCGGAGGCTGCCGAAAGCGAAAACAGGTGCTTTTGAGGATGGAGTCCACAGGAAAGCAGAGAGGGCCAAATTGTCTGGGGCATTTGAAAGGGTTCCAGGAGGCAGTGAGAACCAGCATTACTTTTCCCCGCTGGCACCTTTGCTGTGGCAGCAAAAGCTGGACGTTTGTCTTTTTTGCTCCGGAGGCTGCCGAAAGCGAAAATAGGTGCTTTTGAGGATGGAGTCCGCAGGAAAGCAGAGAGGGCCAAATTGTCTGTGGCATTTGAAAGAGTTCCAGGAGGCAGTGAGAACCAGCATTACTTTTCCCCGCTGGCACCTTTGCTGTGGCAGCAAAAGCTGGACGTTTTTCTTTTTACCACCGGAGGGCGCCGAAAGTGAAAAAAGGCGCTTTTGAGGATAGAGTCCGCAGGAAAGCAGAGAGGGCCAAATTGTCAGGGGCATTTGAAGGAGTTCCAGGAGGCAGTGAGAACCAGCATTACTTTTCCCTGCTGGCACCTTTGCTGTGGCAGCAAAAGCTGGACGTTTGTCTTTTTTGCTCCGGAGGGCGCCGAAAGCAAAAATAGGTGCTTTTGAGGATGGAGTCCGCCGGAAAGCAGAGAGGGCCAAATTGTCTGGGGCATTTGAAAGGGTTCCAGGAGGCAGTGAGAACCAGCATTACTTTTCCCCGCTGGCATCTTTGCTGTGGCAGCAAAAGCTGGACGTTTTTCTTTTTACCACCGGAGGGCGCCGAAAGTGAAAAAAGGCGCTTTTGAGGATGGAGTCCGCAGGAAAGCAGAGAGGGCCAAATTGTCTGTGGCATTTGAAAGGGTTCCAGGAGGCAGTGAGAACCAGCATTACTTTTCCCCGCTGGCACCTTTGCTGAGGCAGCAAAAGCTGGACGTTTGTCTTTTTTGCTCCGGAGGTTGCCGAAAGCGAAAACAGGTGCTTTTGAGGATGGAGTCCGCAGGAAAGCAGAGAGGGCCAAATTGTCTGTGGCATTTGAAAGGGTTCCAGGAGGCAGTGAGAACCAGCATTACTTTTCCCCGCTGGCACCTTTGCTGAGGCAGCAAAAGCTGGCCGTTTGTCTTTTTTGCTCCGGAGGTTGCCGAAAGCGAAAACAGGTGCTTTTGAGGATGGAGTCCGCAGGAAAGCAGAGAGGGCCAAATTGTCTGGGGCATTTGAACAGGTTCCAGGAGGCAGTGAGAACCAGCATCACTTTTCCCCGCTGGCATCTTTGCTGTGGCAGCAAAAGCTGGACGTTTGTCTTTTTACCACAGGAGGGCGCCGAAAGTGAAAAAAGGCGCTTTTGAGGATAGAGTCCACAGGAAAGCAGAGAGGGCTTAATTTTCTGGGGCATTTGAAAGGGTTCCAGGAGGCAGTGAGAACCAGCATTACTTTTCCCCGCTGGCACCTTTGCTGTGGCAGCAAAAGCTGGACGTTTGTCTTTTTTGCTCCGGAGGCTGCCGAAAGCGAAAACAGGTGCTTTTGAGGATGGAGTCCGCAGGAAAGCAGAGAGGGCCAAATTGTCTGTGGCATTTGAAAGGGTTCCAGGAGGCAGTGAGAACCAGCATTACTTTTCCCCGCTGGCACCTTTGCTGTGGCAGCAAAAGCTGGACGTTTGTCTTTTTTGCTCCGGAGGCTGCCGAAAGCGAAAATAGGTGCTTTTGAGGATGGAGTCCGCAGGAAAGCAGAGAGGGCCAAATTGTCTGGGGCATTTGAAGAGGTTCCAGGAGGCAGTGAGAACCAGCATTACTTTTCCCCGCTGGCACCTTTGCTGTGGCAGCAAAAGCTGGACGTTTGTCTTTTTTGCTCCGGAGGGCGCCGAAAGCGAAAACAGGTGCTTTTGTAGATGGAGTCCGCAGGAAAGCAGAGAGGGCCAAATTGTCAGGGGCATTTGAAGGAGTTCCAGGAGGCAGTGAGAACCAGCATTACTTTTCCCTGCTGGCACCTTTGCTGTGGCAGCAAAAGCTGGACGTTTGTCTTTTTTGCTCCGGACGCTGCCGAAAGCGAAAACAGGTGCTTTTGAGGATGGAGTCCGCAGGAAAGCAGAGAGGGCCAAATTGTCTGGGGCATTTGAAAGGGTTCCAGGAGGCAGTGAGAACCAGCATTACTTTTCCCCGCTGGCACCTTTGCTGTGGCAGCAAAAGCTGGACGTTTGTCTTTTTTGCTCCGGAGGCTGCCGAAAGCGAAAACAGGTGCTTTTGAGGATGGAGTCCACAGGAAAGCAGAGAGGGCCAAATTGTCTGTGGCATTTGAAAGGGTTCCAGGAGGCAGTGAGAACCAGCATTACTTTTCCCCGCTGGCACCTTTGCTGTGGCAGCAAAAGCTGGACGTTTGTCTTTTTTGCTCCGGAGGCTGCCGAAAGCGAAAATAGGTGCTTTTGAGGATGGAGTCCGCAGGAAAGCAGAGAGGGCCAAATTGTCTGGGGCATTTGAAAGAGTTCCAGGAGGCAGTGAGAACCAGCATCACTTTTCCCCGCTGGCACCTTTGCTGTGGCAGCAAAAGCTGGACGTTTGTCTTTTTACCACCGGAGGGCGCCGAAAGTGAAAAAAGGCGCTTTTGAGGATAGAGTCCACAGGAAAGCAGAGAGGGCCAAATTGTCTGTGGCATTTGAAAGGGTTCTAGGAGGCAGTGAGAACCAGCATTACTTTTCCCCGCTGGCACCTTTGCTGTGGCAGCAAAAGCTGGACGTTTGTCTTTTTTGCTCCGGAGGCTGCCGAAAGCGAAAATAGGTGCTTTTGAGGATGGAGTCCGCAGGAAAGCAGAGAGGGCCAAATTGTCTGTGGCATTTGAAAGGGTTCCAGGAGGCAGTGAGAACCAGCATTACTTTTCCCCGCTGGCACCTTTGCTGTGGCAGCAAAAGCTGGACGTTTGTCTTTTTTGCTCCGGAGGCTGCCGAAAGCGAAAACAGGTGCTTTTGAGGATGGAGTCCGCAGGAAAGCAGAGAGGGCCAAATTGTCTGTGGCATTTGAAAGGGTTCCAGGAGGCAGTGAGAACCAGCATTACTTTTCCCCGCTGGCACCTTTGCTGTGGCAGCAAAAGCTGGACGTTTGTCTTTTTTGCTCCGGAGGCTGCCGAAAGCGAAAATAGGTGCTTTTGAGGATGGAGTCCGCAGGAAAGCAGAGAGGGCCAAATTGTCTGGGGCATTTGAAGAGGTTCCAGGAGGCAGTGAGAACCAGCATTACTTTTCCCCGCTGGCACCTTTGCTGTGGCAGCAAAAGCTGGACGTTTGTCTTTTTTGCTCCGGAGGCTGCCGAAAGCGAAAACAGGTGCTTTTGAGGATGGAGTCCGCAGGAAAGCAGAGAGGGCCAAATTGTCTGTGGCATTTGAAAGGGTTCCAGGAGGCAGTGAGAACCAGCATTACTTTTCCCCGCTGGCACCTTTGCTGTGGCAGCAAAAGCTGGACGTTTGTCTTTTTTGCTCCGGAGGCTGCCGAAAGCGAAAACAGGTGCTTTTGAGGATGGAGTCCACAGGAAAGGAGAGAGGGCCAAATTGTCTGGGGCATTTGAAAGGGTTCCAGGAGGCAGTGAGAACCAGCATTACTTTTCCCCGCTGGCACCTTTGCTGTGGCAGCAAAAGCTGGACGTTTGTCTTTTTTGCTCCGGAGGCTGCCAAAAGCGAAAATAGGTGCTTTTGAGGATGGAGTCCGCAGGAAAGCAGAGAGGGCCAAATTGTCTGGGGCATTTGAAAGGGTTCCAGGAGGCAGTGAGAACCAGCATTACTTTTCCCCGCTGGCACCTTTGCTGTGGCAGCAAAAGCTGGACGTTTTTCTTTTTACCACCGGAGGGCGCCGAAAGTGAAAAAAGGCGCTTTTGAGGATAGAGTCCGCAGGAAAGCAGAGAGGGCCAAATTGTCAGGGGCATTTGAAGGAGTTCCAGGAGGCAGTGAGAACCAGCATTACTTTTCCCCGCTGGCACCTTTGCTGTGGCAGCAAAAGCTGGACGTTTGTCTTTTTTGCTCCGGACGCTGCCGAAAGCGAAAACAGGTGCTTTTGAGGATGGAGTCCGCAGGAAAGCAGAGAGGGCCAAATTGTCTGGGGCATTTGAAAGGGTTCCAGGAGGCAGTGAGAACCAGCATTACTTTTCCCCGCTGGCACCTTTGCTGTGGCAGCAAAAGCTGGACGTTTGTCTTTTTTGCTCCGGAGGCTGCCGAAAGCGAAAACAGGTGCTTCTGAGGATGGAGTCCACAGGAAAGCAGAGAGGGCCAAATTGTCTGTGGCATTTGAAAGGGTTCCAGGAGGCAGTGAGAACCAGCATTACTTTTCCCCGCTGGCACCTTTGCTGTGGCAGCAAAAGCTGGACGTTTGTCTTTTTTGCTCCGGAGGCTGCCGAAAGCGAAAACAGGTGCTTTTGAGGATGGAGTCCGCAGGAAAGCAGAGAGGGCCAAATTGTCTGTGGCATTTGAAAGAGTTCCAGGAGGCAGTGAGAACCAGCATCACTTTTCCCCGCTAGCACCTTTGCTGTGGCAGCAAAAGCTGGACGTTTGTCTTTTTTGCTCCGGAGGCTGCCGAAAGCGAAAATAGGTGCTTTTGAGGATGGAGTCCGCAGGAAAGCAGAGAGGGCCAAATTGTCTGGGGCATTTGAAGAGGTTCCAGGAGGCAGTGAGAACCAGCATTACTTTTCCCCGCTGGCACCTTTGCTGTGGCAGCAAAAGCTGGACGTTTGTCTTTTTTGCTCCGGAGGCTGCCGAAAGCGAAAACAGGTGCTTTTGAGGATGGAGTCCGCAGGAAAGCAGAGAGGGCCAAATTGTCTGTGGCATTTTGAAAGGGTTCCAGGAGGCAGTGAGAACCAGCATTACTTTTCCCCGCTGGCACCTTTGCTGTGGCAGCAAAAGCTGGACGTTTGTCTTTTTTGCTCCGGAGGCTGCCGAAAGCGAAAACAGGTGCTTTTGAGGATGGAGTCCGCAGGAAAGCAGAGAGGGCCAAATTGTCTGTGGCATTTGAAAGAGTTCCAGGAGGCAGTGAGAACCAGCATTACTTTTCCCCGCTGGCACCTTTGCTGTGGCAGCAAAAGCTGGACGTTTGTCTTTTTACCACCGGAGGGCGCCGAAAGTGAAAAAAGGCGCTTTTGAGGATAGAGTCCGCAGGAAAGCAGAGAGGGCCAAATTGTCAGGGGCATTTGAAAGGGTTCCAGGAGTCAGTGAGAACCAGCATTACTTTTCCCCACTGGCACCTTTGCTGTGGCAGCAAAAGCTGGACGTTTGTCTTTTTTGCTCCGGAGGCTGCCGAAAGCGAAAACAGGTGCTTTTGAGGATGGAGTCCGCAGGAAAGCAGAGAGGGCCAAATTGTCTGGGGCATTTGAAAGGGTTCCAGGAGGCAGTGAGAACCAGCATTACTTTTCCCCGCTGGCACCTTTGCTGTGGCAGCAAAAGCTGGACGTTTGTCTTTTTTGCTCCGGAGGCTGCCGAAAGCGAAAACAGGTGCTTTTGAGGATGGAGTCCGCAGGAAAGCAGAGAGGGCCAAATTGTCTGTGGCATTTGAAAGGGTTCCAGGAGGCAGTGAGAACCAGCATTACTTTTCCCCGCTGGCACCTTTGCTGAGGCAGCAAAAGCTGGCCGTTTGTCTTTTTTGCTCCGGAGGCTGCCGAAAGCGAAAACAGGTGCTTTTGAGGATGGAGTCCGCAGGAAAGCAGAGAGGGCCAAATTGTCTGGGGCATTTGAACAGGTTCCAGGAGGCAGTGAGAACCAGCATTACTTTTCCCCGCTGGCACCTTTGCTGTGGCAGCAAAAGCTGGACGTTTGTCTTTTTTGCTCCGGAGGCTGCCGAAAGCGAAAATAGGTGCTTTTGAGGATGGAGTCCGCAGGAAAGCAGAGAGGGCCAAATTGTCTGGGGCATTTCAAGAGGTTCCAGGAGGCAGTGAGAACCAGCATTACTTTTCCCCGCTGGCACCTTTGCTGTGGCAGCAAAAGCTGGACGTTTGTCTTTTTTGCTCCGGAGGCTGCCGAAAGCGAAAACAGGTGCTTTTGAGGATGGAGTCCACAGGAAAGCAGAGAGGGCCAAATTGTCTGGGGCATTTGAAAGGGTTCCAGGAGGCAGTGAGAACCAGCATTACTTTTCCCCACTGGCACCTTTGCTGTGGCAGCAAAAGCTGGACGTTTGTCTTTTTTGCTCCGGAGGCTGCCGAAAGCGAAAACAGGTGCTTTTGAGGATGGAGTCCGCAGGAAAGCAGAGAGGGCCAAATTGTCTGTGGCATTTGAAAGGGTTCCAGGAGGCAGTGAGAACCAGCATTACTTTTCCCCGCTGGCACTTTTGCTGAGGCAGCAAAAGCTGGCCGTTTGTCTTTTTTGCTCCGGAGGCTGCCGAAAGCGAAAACAGGTGCTTTTGAGGATGGAGTCCGCAGGAAAGCAGAGAGGGCCAAATTGTCTGGGGCATTTGAAAGAGTTCCAGGAGGCAGTGAGAACCAGCATCACTTTTCCCCGCTGGCACCTTTGCTGTGGCAGCAAAAGCTGGACGTTTGTCTTTTTACCACCGGAGGGCGCCGAAAGTGAAAAAAGGCGCTTTTGAGGATAGAGTCCACAGGAAAGCAGAGAGGGCTTAATTGTCTGGGGCATTTGAAAGGGTTCCAGGAGGCAGTGAGAACCAGCATTACTTTTCCCCGCTGGCACCTTTGCTGTGGCAGCAAAAGCTGGACGTTTGTCTTTTTTGCTCCGGAGGCTGCCGAAAGCGAAAATAGGTGCTTTTGAGGATGGAGTCCGCAGGAAAGCAGAGAGGGCCAAATTGTCTGGGGCATTTGAAAGGGTTCCAGGAGGCAGTGAGAACCAGCATTACTTTTCCCCGCTGGCACCTTTGCTGTGGCAGCAAAAGCTGGACGTTTGTCTTTTTTGCTCCGGAGGCTGCCGAAAGCGAAAACAGGTGCTTTTGAGGATGGAGTCCGCAGGAAAGCAGAGAGGGCCAAATTGTCTGGGGCATTTGAAAGGGTTCCAGGAGGCAGTGAGAACCAGCATTACTTTTCCCCGCTGGCACCTTTGCTGTGGCAGCAAAAGCTGGACGTTTGTCTTTTTTGCTCCGGAGGCTGCTGAAAGCGAAAACAGGTGCTTTTGAGGATGGAGTCTGCAGGAAAGCAGAGAGGGCCAAATTGTCTGTGGCATTTGAAAGGGTTCCAGGAGGCAGTGAGAACCAGCATTACTTTTCCCCGCTGGCACCTTTGCTGTGGCAGCAAAAGCTGGACGTTTGTCTTTTTTGCTCCGGAGGCTGCCGAAAGCGAAAATAGGTGCTTTTGAGGATGGAGTCCGCAGGAAAGCAGAGAGGGCCAAATTGTCTGGGGCATTTGAAGAGGTTCCAGGAGGCAGTGAGAACCAGCATTACTTTTCCCCGCTGGCACCTTTGCTGTGGCAGCAAAAGCTGGACGTTTGTCTTTTTTGCTCCGGAGGCTGCCGAAAGCGAAAACAGGTGCTTTTGAGGATGGAGTCCGCAGGAAAGCAGAGAGGGCCAAATTGTCTGTGGCATTTTGAAAGGGTTCCAGGAGGCAGTGAGAACCAGCATTACTTTTCCCCGCTGGCACCTTTGCTGTGGCAGCAAAAGCTGGACGTTTGTCTTTTTTGCTCCGGAGGCTGCCGAAAGCGAAAATAGGTGCTTTTGAGGATGGAGTCCGCAGGAAAGCAGAGAGGGCCAAATTGTCTGTGGCATTTGAAAGAGTTCAAGGAGGCAGTGAGAACCAGCATTACTTTTCCCCGCTGGCACCTTTGCTGTGGCAGCAAAAGCTGGACGTTTTTCTTTTTACCACCGGAGGGCGCCGAAAGTGAAAAAAGGCGCTTTTGAGGATAGAGTCCGCAGGAAAGCAGAGAGGGCCAAATTGTCTGTGGCATTTGAAAGGGTTCCAGGAGGCAGTGAGAACCAGCATTACTTTTCCCCACTGGCACCTTTGCTGTGGCAGCAAAAGCTGGACGTTTGTCTTTTTTGCTCCGGAGGCTGCCGAAAGCGAAAACAGGTGCTTTTGAGGATGGAGTCCGCAGGAAAGCAGAGAGGGCCAAATTGTCTGGGGCATTTGAAAGGGTTCCAGGAGGCAGTGAGAACCAGCATTACTTTTCCCCGCTGGCACCTTTGCTGTGGCAGCAAAAGCTGGACGTTTGTCTTTTTTGCTCCGGAGGCTGCCGAAAGCGAAAACAGGTGCTTTTGAGGATGGAGTCCGCAGGAAAGCAGAGAGGGCCAAATTGTCTGTGGCATTTGAAAGGGTTCCAGGAGGCAGTGAGAACCAGCATTACTTTTCCCCGCTGGCACCTTTGCTGAGGCAGCAAAAGCTGGCCGTTTGTCTTTTTTGCTCCGGAGGCTGCCGAAAGCGAAAACAGGTGCTTTTGAGGATGGAGTCCGCAGGAAAGCAGAGAGGGCCAAATTGTCTGGGGCATTTGAACAGGTTCCAGGAGGCAGTGAGAACCAGCATTACTTTTCCCCGCTGGCACCTTTGCTGTGGCAGCAAAAGCTGGACGTTTGTCTTTTTTGCTCCGGAGGCTGCCGAAAGCGAAAATAGGTGCTTTTGAGGATGGAGTCCGCAGGAAAGCAGAGAGGGCCAAATTGTCTGGGGCATTTCAAGAGGTTCCAGGAGGCAGTGAGAACCAGCATTACTTTTCCCCGCTGGCACCTTTGCTGTGGCAGCAAAAGCTGGACGTTTGTCTTTTTTGCTCCGGAGGCTGCCGAAAGCGAAAACAGGTGCTTTTGAGGATGGAGTCCACAGGAAAGCAGAGAGGGCCAAATTGTCTGGGGCATTTGAAAGGGTTCCAGGAGGCAGTGAGAACCAGCATTACTTTTCCCCGCTGGCACCTTTGCTGTGGCAGCAAAAGCTGGACGTTTGTCTTTTTTGCTCCGGAGGCTGCCGAAAGCGAAAATAGGTGCTTTTGAGGATGGAGTCCGCAGGAAAGCAGAGAGGGCCAAATTGTCTGTGGCATTTGAAAGAGTTCCAGGAGGCAGTGAGAACCAGCATTACTTTTCCCCGCTGGCACCTTTGCTGTGGCAGCAAAAGCTGGACGTTTTTCTTTTTACCACCGGAGGGCGCCGAAAGAGAAAAAAGGCGCTTTTGAGGATGGAGTCCGCAGGAAAGCAGAGAGGGCCAAATTGTCAGGGGCATTTGAAAGAGTTCCAGGAGGCAGTGAGAACCAGCATTACTTTTCCCCACTGGCACCTTTGCTGTGGCAGCAAAAGCTGGACGTTTGTCTTTTTTGCTCCGGAGGCTGCCGAAAGCGAAAACAGGTGCTTTTGAGGATGGAGTCCGCAGGAAAGCAGAGAGGGCCAAATTGTCTGTGGCATTTGAAAGGGTTCCAGGAGGCAGTGAGAACCAGCATTACTTTTCCCCGCTGGCACTTTTGCTGAGGCAGCAAAAGCTGGCCGTTTGTATTTTTGCTCCGGAGGCTGCCGAAAGCGAAAACAGGTGCTTTTGAGGATGGAGTCCGCAGGAAAGCAGAGAGGGCCAAATTGTCTGGGGCATTTGAACAGGTTCCAGGAGGCAGTGAGAACCAGCATTACTTTTCCCCGCTGGCACCTTTGCTGTGGCAGCAAAAGCTGGACGTTTGTCTTTTTTGCTCCGGACGCTGCCGAAAGCGAAAACAGGTGCTTTTGAGGATGGAGTCCGCAGGAAAGCAGAGAGGGCCAAATTGTCTGGGGCATTTGAAAGGGTTCCAGGAGGCAGTGAGAACCAGCATTACTTTTCCCCGCTGGCACCTTTGCTGTGGCAGCAAAAGCTGGACGTTTGTCTTTTTTGCTCCGGACGCTGCCGAAAGCGAAAACAGGTGCTTTTGAGGATGGAGTCCGCAGGAAAGCAGAGAGGGCCAAATTGTCTGGGGCATTTGAAAGGGTTCCAGGAGGCAGTGAGAACCAGCATTACTTTTCCCCGCTGGCACCTTTGCTGTGGCAGCAAAAGCTGGACGTTTTTCTTTTTACCACCGGAGGGCGCCGAAAGAGAAAAAAGGCGCTTTTGAGGATGGAGTCCGCAGGAAAGCAGAGAGGGCCAAATTGTCAGGGGCATTTGAAAGGGTTCCAGGAGGCAGTGAGAACCAGCATTACTTTTCCCCACTGGCACCTTTGCTGTGGCAGCAAAAGCTGGACGTTTGTCTTTTTTGCTCCGGAGGCTGCCGAAAGCGAAAACAGGTGCTTTTGAGGATGGAGTCCGCAGGAAAGCAGAGAGGGCCAAATTGTCTGTGGCATTTGAAAGGGTTCCAGGAGGCAGTGAGAACCAGCATTACTTTTCCCCGCTGGCACTTTTGCTGAGGCAGCAAAAGCTGGCCGTTTGTCTTTTTTGCTCCGGAGGCTGCCGAAAGCGAAAACAGGTGCTTTTGAGGATGGAGTCCGCAGGAAAGCAGAGAGGGCCAAATTGTCTGGGGCATTTGAAAGAGTTCCAGGAGGCAGTGAGAACCAGCATCACTTTTCCCCGCTGGCACCTTTGCTGTGGCAGCAAAAGCTGGACGTTTGTCTTTTTACCACCGGAGGGCGCCGAAAGTGAAAAAAGGCGCTTTTGAGGATAGAGTCCACAGGAAAGCAGAGAGGGCTTAATTGTCTGGGGCATTTGAAAGGGTTCCAGGAGGCAGTGAGAACCAGCATTACTTTTCCCCGCTGGCACCTTTGCTGTGGCAGCAAAAGCTGGACGTTTGTCTTTTTTGCTCCGGAGGCTGCCGAAAGCGAAAATAGGTGCTTTTGAGGATGGAGTCCGCAGGAAAGCAGAGAGGGCCAAATTGTCTGGGGCATTTGAAAGGGTTCCAGGAGGCAGTGAGAACCAGCATTACTTTTCCCCGCTGGCACCTTTGTTGTGGCAGCAAAAGCTGGACGTTTGTCTTTTTTGCTCCGGAGGCTGCCGAAAGCGAAAACAGGTGCTTTTGAGGATGGAGTCCGCAGGAAAGCAGAGAGGGCCAAATTGTCTGTGGCATTTGAAAGGGTTCCAGGAGGCAGTGAGAACCAGCATTACTTTTCCCCGCTGGCACCTTTGCTGTGGCAGCAAAAGCTGGACGTTTGTCTTTTTTGCTCCGGAGGCTGCTGAAAGCGAAAACAGGTGCTTTTGAGGATGGAGTCTGCAGGAAAGCAGAGAGGGCCAAATTGTCTGTGGCATTTGAAAGGGTTCCAGGAGGCAGTGAGAACCAGCATTACTTTTCCCCGCTGGCACCTTTGCTGTGGCAGCAAAAGCTGGACGTTTGTCTTTTTTGCTCCGGAGGCTGCCGAAAGCGAAAATAGGTGCTTTTGAGGATGGAGTCCGCAGGAAAGCAGAGAGGGCCAAATTGTCTGGGGCATTTGAAGAGGTTCCAGGAGGCAGTGAGAACCAGCATTACTTTTCCCCGCTGGCACCTTTGCTGTGGCAGCAAAAGCTGGACGTTTGTCTTTTTTGCTCCGGAGGCTGCCGAAAGCGAAAACAGGTGCTTTTGAGGATGGAGTCCGCAGGAAAGCAGAGAGGGCCAAATTGTCTGGGGCATTTTGAAAGGGTTCCAGGAGGCAGTGAGAACCAGCATTACTTTTCCCCGCTGGCACCTTTGCTGTGGCAGCAAAAGCTGGACGTTTGTCTTTTTTGCTCCGGAGGCTGCCGAAAGCGAAAATAGGTGCTTTTGAGGATGGAGTCCGCAGGAAAGCAGAGAGGGCCAAATTGTCTGTGGCATTTGAAAGAGTTCCAGGAGGCAGTGAGAACCAGCATTACTTTTCCCCGCTGGCACCTTTGCTGTGGCAGCAAAAGCTGGACGTTTTTCTTTTTACCACCGGAGGGCGCCGAAAGTGAAAAAAGGCGCTTTTGAGGATAGAGTCCGCAGGAAAGCAGAGAGGGCCAAATTGTCTGTGGCATTTGAAAGGGTTCCAGGAGGCAGTGAGAACCAGCATTACTTTTCCCCACTGGCACCTTTGCTGTGGCAGCAAAAGCTGGACGTTTGTCTTTTTTGCTCCGGAGGCTGCCGAAAGCGAAAACAGGTGCTTTTGAGGATGGAGTCCGCAGGAAAGCAGAGAGGGCCAAATTGTCTGGGGCATTTGAAAGGGTTCCAGGAGGCAGTGAGAACCAGCATTACTTTTCCCCGCTGGCACCTTTGCTGTGGCAGCAAAAGCTGGACGTTTGTCTTTTTTGCTCCGGAGGCTGCCGAAAGCGAAAACAGGTGCTTTTGAGGATGGAGTCCGCAGGAAAGCAGAGAGGGCCAAATTGTCTGGGGCATTTGAAAGGGTTCCAGGAGGCAGTGAGAACCAGCATTACTTTTCCCCGCTGGCACCTTTGCTGAGGCAGCAAAAGCTGGCCGTTTGTCTTTTTTGCTCCGGAGGCTGCCGAAAGCGAAAACAGGTGCTTTTGAGGATGGAGTCCGCAGGAAAGCAGAGAGGGCCAAATTGTCTGGGGCATTTGAACAGGTTCCAGGAGGCAGTGAGAACCAGCATTACTTTTCCCCGCTGGCACCTTTGCTGTGGCAGCAAAAGCTGGACGTTTGTCTTTTTTGCTCCGGAGGCTGCCGAAAGCGAAAATAGGTGCTTTTGAGGATGGAGTCCGCAGGAAAGCAGAGAGGGCCAAATTGTCTGGGGCATTTCAAGAGGTTCCAGGAGGCAGTGAGAACCAGCATTACTTTTCCCCGCTGGCACCTTTGCTGTGGCAGCAAAAGCTGGACGTTTGTCTTTTTTGCTCCGGAGGCTGCCGAAAGCGAAAACAGGTGCTTTTGAGGATGGAGTCCACAGGAAAGCAGAGAGGGCCAAATTGTCTGGGGCATTTGAAAGGGTTCCAGGAGGCAGTGAGAACCAGCATTACTTTTCCCCGCTGGCACCTTTGCTGTGGCAGCAAAAGCTGGACGTTTGTCTTTTTTGCTCCGGAGGCTGCCGAAAGCGAAAATAGTTGCTTTTGAGGATGGAGTCCGCAGGAAAGCAGAGAGGGCCAAATTGTCTGTGGCATTTGAAAGAGTTCCAGGAGGCAGTGAGAACCAGCATTACTTTTCCCCGCTGGCACCTTTGCTGTGGCAGCAAAAGCTGGACGTTTTTCTTTTTACCACCGGAGGGCGCCGAAAGAGAAAAAAGGCGCTTTTGAGGATGGAGTCCGCAGGAAAGCAGAGAGGGCCAAATTGTCAGGGGCATTTGAAAGAGTTCCAGGAGGCAGTGAGAACCAGCATTACTTTTCCCCACTGGCACCTTTGCTGTGGCAGCAAAAGCTGGACGTTTGTCTTTTTTGCTCCGGAGGCTGCCGAAAGCGAAAACAGGTGCTTTTGAGGATGGAGTCCGCAGGAAAGCAGAGAGGGCCAAATTGTCTGTGGCATTTGAAAGGGTTCCAGGAGGCAGTGAGAACCAGCATTACTTTTCCCCGCTGGCACTTTTGCTGAGGCAGCAAAAGCTGGCCGTTTGTCTTTTTTGCTCCGGAGGCTGCCGAAAGCGAAAACAGGTGCTTTTGAGGATGGAGTCCGCAGGAAAGCAGAGAGGGCCAAATTGTCTGGGGCATTTGAAAGAGTTCCAGGAGGCAGTGAGAACCAGCATTACTTTTCCCCGCTGGCACCTTTGCTGTGGCAGCAAAAGCTGGACGTTTTTCTTTTTACCACCGGAGGGCGCCGAAAGAGAAAAAAGGCGCTTTTGAGGATGGAGTCCGCAGGAAAGCAGAGAGGGCCAAATTGTCAGGGGCATTTGAAAGGGTTCCAGGAGGCAGTGAGAACCAGCATTACTTTTCCCCACTGGCACCTTTGCTGTGGTAGCAAAAGCTGGACGTTTGTCTTTTTTGCTCCGGAGGCTGCCGAAAGCGAAAACAGGTGCTTTTGAGAATGGAGTCCGCAGGAAAGCAGAGAGGGCCAAATTGTCTGTGGCATTTGAAAGGGTTCCAGGAGGCAGTGAGAACCAGCATTACTTTTCCCCGCTGGCACCTTTGCTGTGGCAGCAAAAGCTGGACGTTTGTCTTTTTTGCTCCGGAGGCTGCCGAAAGCGAAAACAGGTGCTTTTGAGGATGGAGTCCGCAGGAAAGCAGAGAGGGCCAAATTGTCTGTGGCATTTGAAAGGGTTCCAGGAGGCAGTGAGAACCAGCATTACTTTTCCCCGCTGGCACCTTTGCTGTGGCAGCAAAAGCTGGACGTTTGTCTTTTTACCACCGGAGGGCGCCGAAAGTGAAAAAAGGCGCTTTTGAGGATGGAGTCCGCAAGAAAGCAGAGAGGGCCAAATTGTCTGTGGCATTTGAAAGGGTTCCAGGAGGCAGTGAGAACCAGCATTACTTTTCCCCGCTGGCACCTTTGCTGTGGCAGCAAAAGCTGGACGTTTGTCTTTTTTGCTCCGGAGGCTGCCGAAAGCGAAAACAGGTGCTTTTGAGGATGGAGTCCGCAGGAAAGCAGAGAGGGCCAAATTGTCTGTGGCATTTGAAAGGGTTCCAGGAGACAGTGAGAACCAGCATTACTTTTCCCCGCTGGCACCTTTGCTGTGGCAGCAAAAGCTGGACGTTTGTCTTTTTTGCTCCGGAGGCTACCGAAAGCGAAAATAGGTGCTTTTGAGGATGGAGTCCGCAGGAAAGCAGAGAGGGCCAAATTGTCTGGGGCATTTGAAAGGGTTCCAGGAGGCAGTGAGAACCAGCATTACTTTTCCCCGCTGGCACCTTTGTTGTGGCAGCAAAAGCTGGATGTTTGTCTTTTTTGCTCCGGAGCGCGCCGAAAGCAAAAACAGGTGCTTTTGAGGATGGAGTCCGCAGGAAAGCAGAGAGGGCCAAATTGTCTGTGGCATTTGAAAGGGTTCCAGGAGGCAGTGAGAACCAGCATTACTTTTCCCCGCTGGCACCTTTGCTGTGGCAGCAAAAGCTGGACGTTTGTCTTTTTTGGTCCGGAGGTTGCCGAAAGCGAAAACAGGTGCTTTTGAGGATGGAGTCCGCAGGAAAGCAGAGAGGGCCAAATTGTCTGGGGCATTTGAAAGGGTTCCAGGAGGCAGTGAGAACCAGCATTACTTTTCCCCGCTGGCACCTTTGCTGTGGCAGCAAAAGCTGGACGTTTGTCTTTTTTGCTCCGGAGGCTGCCGAAAGCGAAAACAGGTGCTTTTGAGGATGGAGTCCACAGGAAAGCAGAAAGGGCCAAATTGTCTGTGGCATTTGAAAGGGTTCCAGGAGGCAGTGAGAACCAGCATTACTTTTCCCCGCTGGCACCTTTGCTGTGGCAGCAAAAGCTGGACTTTTGTCTTTTTTGCTCCGGAGGCTGCTGAAAGCGAAAATAGGTGCTTTTGAGGATGGAGTCCGCAGGAAAGCAGAGAGGGCCAAATTGTCTGTGGCATTTGAAAGAGTTCCAGGAGGCAGTGAGAACCAGCATTACTTTTCCCCGCTGGCACCTTTGCTGTGGCAGCAAAAGCTGGACGTTTGTCTTTTTTGCTCCGGAGGCTGCCGAAAGCGAAAACAGGTGCTTTTGAGGATGGAGTCCGCAGGAAAGCAGAGAGGGCCAAATTGTCTGTGGCATTTTGAAAGGGTTCCAGGAGGCAGTGAGAACCAGCATTACTTTTCCCCGCTGGCACCTTTGCTGTGGCAGCAAAAGCTGGACGTTTGTCTTTTTTGCTCCGGAGGCTGCCGAAAGCGAAAACAGGTGCTTTTGAGGATGGAGTCCGCAGGAAAGCAGAGAGGGCCAAATTGTCTGTGGCATTTGAAAGAGTTCCAGGAGGCAGTGAGAACCAGCATTACTTTTCCCCGCTGGCACCTTTGCTGTGGCAGCAAAAGCTGGACGTTTGTCTTTTTTGCTCCGGAGGCTGCCGAAAGCGAAAATAGGTGCTTTTGAGGATGGAGTCCGCAGGAAAGCAGAGAGGGCCAAATTGTCTGGGGCATTTGAAAGGGTTCCAGGAGGCAGTGAGAACCAGCATTACTTTTCCCCGCTGGCACCTTTGCTGTGGCAGCAAAAGCTGGACGTTTGTCTTTTTTGCTCCGGACGCTGCCGAAAGCGAAAACAGGTGCTTTTGAGGATGGAGTCCGCAGGAAAGCAGAGAGGGCCAAATTGTCTGTGGCATTTGAAAGAGTTCCAGGAGGCAGTGAGAACCAGCATCACTTTTCCCCGCTGGCACCTTTGCTGTGGCAGCAAAAGCTGGACGTTTGTCTTTTTTGGTCCGGAGGTTGCCGAAAGCGAAAACAGGTGCTTTTGAGGATGGAGTCCGCAGGAAAGCAGAGAGGGCCAAATTGTCTGGGGCATTTGAACGGGTTCCAGGAGGCAGTGAGAACCAGCATTACTTTTCCCCGCTGGCACCTTTGCTGTGGCAGCAAAAGCTGGACGTTTGTCTTTTTTGCTCCGGAGGCTGCCGAAAGCGAAAACAGATGCTTTTGAGGATGGAGTCCACAGGACAGCAGAAAGGGCCAAATTGTCTGGGGCATTTGAAAGGGTTCCAGGAGGCAGTGAGAACCAGCATTACTTTTCCCCGCTGGCACCTTTGCTGTGGCAGCAAAAGCTGGACGTTTGTCTTTTTTGCTCCGGAGGCTGCTGAAAGCGAAAATAGGTGCTTTTGAGGATGGAGTCCGCAGGAAAGCAGAGAGGGCCAAATTGTCTGTGGCATTTGAAAGAGTTCCAGGAGGCAGTGAGAACCAGCATTACTTTTCCCCGCTGGCACCTTTGCTGTGGCAGCAAAAGCTGGACGTTTGTCTTTTTACCACCGGAGGGCGCCGAAAGTGAAAAAAGGCGCTTTTGAGGATAGAGTCCGCAGGAAAGCAGAGAGGGCCAAATTGTCTGTGGCATTTGAAAGGGTTCCAGGAGGCAGTGAGAACCAGCATTACTTTTCCCCGCTGGCACCTTTGCTGTGGCAGCAAAAGCTGGACGTTTGTCTTTTTTGCTCCGGAGGTTGCCAAAAGCGAAAACAGGTGCTTTTGAGGATGGAGTCCGCAGGAAAGCAGAGAGGGCCAAATTGTCTGGGGCATTTGAAAGAGTTCCAGGAGGCAGTGAGAACCAGCATTACTTTTCCCCGCTGGCACCTTTGCTGTGGCAGCAAAAGCTGGACGTTTGTCTTTTTTGCTCCGGAGGCTGCCGAAAGCGAAAACAGGTGCTTTTGAGGATGGAGTCCGCAGGAAAGCAGAGAGGGCCAAATTGTCTGTGGCATTTTGAAAGGGTTCCAGGAGGCAGTGAGAACCAGCATTACTTTTCCCCGCTGGCACCTTTGCTGTGGCAGCAAAAGCTGGACGTTTGTCTTTTTTGCTCCGGAGGCTGCCGAAAGCGAAAACAGGTGCTTTTGAGGATGGAGTCCGCAGGAAAGCAGAGAGGGCCAAATTGTTAGTGGCATTTGAAAGAGTTCCAGGAGGCAGTGAGAACCAGCATTACTTTTCCCCGCTGGCACCTTTGCTGTGGCAGCAAAAGCTGGACGTTTGTCTTTTTACCACCGGAGGGCGCCGAAAGTGAAAAAAGGCGCTTTTGAGGATAGAGTCCGCAGGAAAGCAGAGAGGGCCAAATTGTCAGGGGCATTTGAAATGGTTCCAGGAGGCAGTGAGAACCAGCATTACTTTTCCCCACTGGCACCTTTGCTGTGGCAGCAAAAGCTGGACGTTTGTCTTTTTTGCTCCGGAGGCTGCCGAAAGCGAAAACAGGTGCTTTTGAGGATGAGGTCCGCAGGAAAGCAGAGAGGGCCAAATTGTCTGGGGCATTTGAAAGGGTTCCAGGAGGCAGTGAGAACCAGCATTACTTTTCCCCGCTGGCACCTTTGCTGTGGCAGCAAAAGCTGGACGTTTGTCTTTTTTGCTCCGGAGGCTGCCGAAAGCGAAAACAGGTGCTTTTGAGGATGGAGTCCGCAGGAAAGCAGAGAGGGCCAAATTGTCTGTGGCATTTGAAAGGGTTCCAGGAGGCAGTGAGAACCAGCATTACTTTTCCCCGCTGGCACCTTTGCTGAGGCAGCAAAAGCTGGCCGTTTGTCTTTTTTGCTCCGGAGGCTGCCGAAAGCGAAAACAGGTGCTTTTGAGGATGGAGTCCGCAGGAAAGCAGAGAGGGCCAAATTGTCTGGGGCATTTGAAGAGGTTCCAGGAGGCAGTGAGAACCAGCATTACTTTTCCCCGCTGGCACCTTTGCTGTGGCAGCAAAAGCTGGACGTTTGTCTTTTTTGCTCCGGAGGCTGCCGAAAGCGAAAATAGGTGCTTTTGAGGATGGAGTCCGCAGGAAAGCAGAGAGGGCCAAATTGTCTGGGGCATTTGAAAGGGTTCCAGGAGGCAGTGAGAACCAGCATTACTTTTCCCCGCTGGCACCTTTGCTGTGGCAGCAAAAGCTGGACGTTTGTCTTTTTTGCTCCGGAGGCTGCCGAAAGCGAAAACAGGTGCTTTTGAGGATGGAGTCCGCAGGAAAGCAGAGAGGGCCAAATTGTCTGTGGCATTTGAAAGAGTTCCAGGAGGCAGTGAGAACCAGCATCACTTTTCCCCGCTGGCACCTTTGCTGTGGCAGCAAAAGCTGGACGTTTGTCTTTTTACCACCGGAGGGCGCCGAAAGTGAAAAAAGGCGCTTTTGAGGATGGAGTCCGCAAGAAAGCAGAGAGGGCCAAATTGTCTGTGGCATTTGAAAGGGTTCCAGGAGGCAGTGAGAACCAGCATTACTTTTCCCCGCTGGCACCTTTGCTGTGGCAGCAAAAGCTGGACGTTTGTCTTTTTTGCTCCGGACGCTGCCGAAAGCGAAAACAGGTGCTTTTGAGGATGGAGTCCGCAGGAAAGCAGAGAGGGCCAAATTGTCTGGGGCATTTGAAAGGGTTCCAGGAGACAGTGAGAACCAGCATTACTTTTCCCCGCTGGCACCTTTGCTGTGGCAGCAAAAGCTGGACGTTTGTCTTTTTTGCTCCGGAGGCTGCCGAAAGCGAAAATAGGTGCTTTTGAGGATGGAGTCCGCAGGAAAGCAGAGAGGGCCAAATTGTCTGGGGCATTTGAAAGGGTTCCAGGAGGCAGTGAGAACCAGCATTACTTTTCCCCGCTGGCACCTTTGTTGTGGCAGCAAAAGCTGGACGTTTGTCTTTTTTGCTCCGGAGGGCGTCGAAAGCAAAAATAGGTGCTTTTGAGGATGGAGTCCGCAGGAAAGCAGAGAGGGCCAAATTGTCTGTGGCATTTGAAAGGGTTCCAGGAGGCAGTGAGAACCAGCATTACTTTTCCCCGCTGGCACCTTTGCTGTGGCAGCAAAAGCTGGACGTTTGTCTTTTTTGGTCCGGACGCTGCCGAAAGCGAAAACAGGTGCTTTTGAGGATGGAGTCCGCAGGAAAGCAGAGAGGGCCAAATTGTCTGGGGCATTTGAACGGGTTCCAGGAGGCAGTGAGAACCAGCATTACTTTTCCCCGCTAGCACCTTTGCTGTGGCAGCAAAAGCTGGACGTTTGTCTTTTTTGCTCCGGAGGCTGCCGAAAGCGAAAACAGGTGCTTTTGAGGATGGAGTCCACAGGACAGCAGAAAGGGCCAAATTGTCTGTGGCATTTGAAAGGGTTCCAGGAGGCAGTGAGAACCAGCATTACTTTTCCCCGCTGGCACCTTTGCTGTGGCAGCAAAAGCTGGACGTTTGTCTTTTTTGCTCCGGAGGCTGCTGAAAGCGAAAATAGGTGCTTTTGAGGATGGAGTCCGCAGGAAAGCAGAGAGGGCCAAATTGTCTGTGGCATTTGAAAGAGTTCCAGGAGGCAGTGAGAACCAGCATTACTTTTCCCCGCTGGCACCTTTGCTGTGGCAGCAAAAGCTGGACGTTTGTCTTTTTACCACCGGAGGGCGCCGAAAGTGAAAAAAGGCGCTTTTGAGGATAGAGTCCGCAGGAAAGCAGAGAGGGCCAAATTGTCAGGGGCATTTGAAAGGGTTCCAGGAGGCAGTGAGAACCAGCATTACTTTTCCCCGCTGGCACTTTTGCTGTGGCAGCAAAAGCTGGACGTTTGTCTTTTTTGCTCCGGAGGCTGCCGAAAGCGAAAACAGGTGCTTTTGAGGATGGAGTCCGCAGGAAAGCAGAGAGGGCCAAATTGTCTGGGGCATGTGAAAGGGTTCCAGGAGGCAGTGAGAACCAGCATTACTTTTCCCCGCTGGCACCTTTGCTGTGGCAGCAAAAGCTGGACGTTTGTCTTTTTTGCTCCGGAGGCTGCCGAAAGCGAAAACAGGTGCTTTTGAGGATGGAGTCCGCAGGAAAGCAGAGAGGGCCAAATTGTCTGTGGCATTTGAAAGGGTTCCAGGAGGCAGTGAGAACCAGCATTACTTTTCCCCGCTGGCACCTTTGCTGTGGCAGCAAAAGCTGGACGTTTGTCTTTTTTGCTCCGGAGGTTGCCAAAAGCGAAAACAGGTGCTTTTGAGGATGGAGTCCGCAGGAAAGCAGAGAGGGCCAAATTGTCTGGGGCATTTGAACAGGTTCCAGGAGGCAGTGAGAACCAGCATTACTTTTCCCCGCTGGCACCTTTGCTGTGGCAACAAAAGCTGGACGTTTGTCTTTTTTGCTCCGGACGCTGCCGAAAGCGAAAACAGGTGCTTTTGAGGATGGAGTCCGCAGGAAAGCAGAGAGGGCCAAATTGTCTGTGGCATTTGAAAGGGTTCAAGGAGGTAGTGAGAACCAGCATTACTTTTCCCCGCTGGCACCTTTGCTGTGGCAGCAAAAGCTGGACGTTTGTCTTTTTTGCTCCGGAGGCTGCCGAAAGCGAAAACAGGTGCTTTTGAGGATAGAGTCCGCAGGAAAGCAGAGAGGGCCAAATTGTCTGGGGCATTTGAAAGGGTTCCAGGAGGCAGTGAGAACCAGCATTACTTTTCCCCGCTGGCACCTTTGTTGTGGCAGCAAAAGCTGGACGTTTGTCTTTTTTGCTCTGGAGGCTGCCGAAAGCGAAAACAGGTGCTTTTGAGGATGGAGTCCGCAGGAAAGCAGAGAGGGCCAAATTGTCTGTGGCATTTGAAAGGGTTCCAGGAGGCAGTGAGAACCAGCATTATTTTTCCCCGCTGGCACCTTTGCTGTGGCAGCAAAAGCTGGACGTTTGTCTTTTTTGCTCCGGAGGCTGCCGAAAGCGAAAACAGGTGCTTTTGAGGATGGAGTCCGCAGGAAAGCAGAGAGGGCCAAATTGTCTGGGGCATTTGAAGAGGTTCCAGGAGGCAGTGAGAACCAGCATTACTTTTCCCCGCTGGCACCTTTGCTGTGGCAGCAAAAGCTGGACGTTTGTCTTTTTTGCTCCGGAGGCTGCCGAAAGCGAAAACAGGTGCTTTTGAGGATGGAGTCCGCAGGAAAGCAGAGAGAGCCAAATTGTCTGGGGCATTTGAAGGAGTTCCAGGAGGCAGTGAGAACCAGCATTACTTTTCCCCGCTGGCACCTTTGCTGTGGCAGCAAAAGCTGGACGTTTGTCTTTTTTGCTCCGGAGGCTGCCGAAAGCGAAAACAGGTGCTTTTGAGGATGGAGTCCGCAGGAAAGCAGAGAGGGCCAAATTGTCTGTGGCATTTGAAAGAGTTCCAGGAGGCAGTGAGAACCAGCATTACTTTTCCCCGCTGGCACCTTTGCTGTGGCAGCAAAAGCTGGACGTTTGTCTTTTTACCACCGGAGGGCGCCGAAAGTGAAAAAAGGCGCTTTTGAGGATAGAGTCCGCAGGAAAGCAGAGAGGGCCAAATTGTCTGTGGCATTTGAAAGGGTTCCAGGAGGCAGTGAGAACGAGCATTACTTTTCCCCGCTGGCACCTTTGCTGTGGCAGCAAAAGCTGGACGTTTGTCTTTTTTGCTCCGGAGGCTGCCGAAAGCGAAAACAGGTGCTTTTGAGGATGGAGTCCGCAGGAAAGCAGAGAGGGCCAAATTGTCTGTGGCATTTGAAAGGGTTCCAGGAGGCAGTGAGAACCAGCATTACTTTTCCCCGCTGGCACCTTTGCTGTGGCAGCAAAAGCTGGACGTTTGTCTTTTTTGCTCCGGACGCTGCCGAAAGCGAAAACAGGTGCTTTTGAGGATGGAGTCCGCAGGAAAGCAGAGAGGGCCAAATTGTCTGTGGCATTTGAAAGGGTTCAAGGAGGTAGTGAGAACCAGCATTACTTTTCCCCGCTGGCACCTTTGCTGTGGCAGCAAAAGCTGGACGTTTGTCTTTTTTGCTCCGGAGGCTGCCGAAAGCGAAAACAGGTGCTTTTGAGGATAGAGTCCGCAGGAAAGCAGAGAGGGCCAAATTGTCTGGGGCATTTGAAAGGGTTCCAGGAGGCAGTGAGAACCAGCATTACTTTTCCCCGCTGGCACCTTTGTTGTGGCAGCAAAAGCTGGACGTTTGTCTTTTTTGCTCCGGAGGCTGCCGAAAGCGAAAACAGGTGCTTTTGAGGATGGAGTCCGCAGGAAAGCAGAGAGGGCCAAATTGTCTGTGGCATTTGAAAGAGTTCCAGGAGGCAGTGAGAACCAGCATCACTTTTCCCCGCTGGCACCTTTGCTGTGGCAGCAAAAGCTGGACGTTTGTCTTTTTACCACCGGAGGGCGCCGAAAGTGAAAAAAGGCGCTTTTGAGGATAGAGTCCACAGGAAAGCAGAGAGGGCTTAATTGTCTGGGGCATTTGAAAGGGTTCCAGGAGGCAGTGAGAACCAGCATTACTTTTCCCCGCTGGCACCTTTGCTGTGGCAGCAAAAGCTGGACGTTTGTCTTTTTTGCTCCGGAGGCTGCCGAAAGCGAAAATAGGTGCTTTTGAGGATGGAGTCCGCAGGAAAGCAGAGAGGGCCAAATTGTCTGTGGCATTTGAAAGGGTTCCAGGAGGCAGTGAGAACCAGCATTACTTTTCCCCGCTGGCACCTTTGCTGTGGCAGCAAAAGCTGGACGTTTGTCTTTTTTGCTCCGGACGCTGCCGAAAGCGAAAATAGGTGCTTTTGAGGATGGAGTCCGCAGGAAAGCAGAGAGGGCCAAATTGTCTGTGGCATTTGAAAGGGTTCCAGGAGGCAGTGAGAACCAGCATTACTTTTCCCCGCTGGCACCTTTGCTGTGGCAGCAAAAGCTGGACGTTTGTCTTTTTTGCTCCGGAGGCTGCCGAAATCGAAAATAGGTGCTTTTGAGGATGGAGTCCGCAGGAAAGCAGAGAGGGCCAAATTGTCTGGGGCATTTGAACAGGTTACAGGAGGCAGTGAGAACCAGCATTACTTTTCCCCGCTGGCACCTTTGCTGTGGCAGCAAAAGCTGGACGTTTGTCTTTTTTGCTCCGGAGGCTGCCGAAAGCGAAAACAGGTGCTTTTGAGGATGGAGTCCGCAGGAAAGCAGAGAGGGCCAAATTGTCTGTGGCATTTGAAAGGGTTCCAGGAGGCAGTGAGAACCAGCATTACTTTTCCCCGCTGGCACCTTTGCTGTGGCAGCAAAAGCTGGACGTTTGTCTTTTTTGCTCCGGAGGCTGCCGAAAGCGAAAACAGGTGCTTTTGAGGATGGAGTCCACAGGAAAGCAGAGAGGGCCAAATTGTCTGGGGCATTTGAAAGGGTTCCAGGAGGCAGTGAGAACCAGCATTACTTTTCCCCGCTGGCACCTTTGCTGTGGCAGCAAAAGCTGGACGTTTGTCTTTTTTGCTCCGGAGGCTGCCGAAAGCGAAAACAGGTGCTTTTGAGGATGGAGTCCGCAGGAAAGCAGAGAGGGCCAAATTGTCTGTGGCATTTGAAAGAGTTCCAGGAGGCAGTGAGAACCAGCATTACTTTTCCCCGCTGGCACCTTTGCTGTGGCAGCAAAAGCTGGACGTTTGTCTTTTTACCACCGGAGGGCGCCGAAAGTGAAAAAAGGCGCTTTTGAGGATAGAGTCCGCAGGAAAGCAGAGAGGGCCAAATTGTCTGTGGCATTTGAAAGGGTTCCAGGAGGCAGTGAGAACGAGCATTACTTTTCCCCGCTGGCACCTTTGCTGTGGCAGCAAAAGCTGGACGTTTGTCTTTTTTGCTCCGGAGGCTGCCGAAAGCGAAAACAGGTGCTTTTGAGGATGGAGTCCGCAGGAAAGCAGAGAGGGCCAAATTGTCTGTGGCATTTGAAAGGGTTCCAGGAGGCAGTGAGAACCAGCATTACTTTTCCCCGCTGGCACCTTTGCTGTGGCAGCAAAAGCTGGACGTTTGTCTTTTTTGCTCCGGACGCTGCCGAAAGCGAAAACAGGTGCTTTTGAGGATGGAGTCCGCAGGAAAGCAGAGAGGGCCAAATTGTCTGTGGCATTTGAAAGGGTTCAAGGAGGTAGTGAGAACCAGCATTACTTTTCCCCGCTGGCACCTTTGCTGTGGCAGCAAAAGCTGGACGTTTGTCTTTTTTGCTCCGGAGGCTGCCGAAAGCGAAAACAGGTGCTTTTGAGGATAGAGTCCGCAGGAAAGCAGAGAGGGCCAAATTGTCTGGGGCATTTGAAAGGGTTCCAGGAGGCAGTGAGAACCAGCATTACTTTTCCCCGCTGGCACCTTTGTTGTGGCAGCAAAAGCTGGACGTTTGTCTTTTTTGCTCCGGAGGCTGCCGAAAGCGAAAACAGGTGCTTTTGAGGATGGAGTCCGCAGGAAAGCAGAGAGGGCCAAATTGTCTGTGGCATTTGAAAGAGTTCCAGGAGGCAGTGAGAACCAGCATCACTTTTCCCCGCTGGCACCTTTGCTGTGGCAGCAAAAGCTGGACGTTTGTCTTTTTACCACCGGAGGGCGCCGAAAGTGAAAAAAGGCGCTTTTGAGGATAGAGTCCACAGGAAAGCAGAGAGGGCTTAATTGTCTGGGGCATTTGAAAGGGTTCCAGGAGGCAGTGAGAACCAGCATTACTTTTCCCCGCTGGCACCTTTGCTGTGGCAGCAAAAGCTGGACGTTTGTCTTTTTTGCTCCGGAGGCTGCCGAAAGCGAAAATAGGTGCTTTTGAGGATGGAGTCCGCAGGAAAGCAGAGAGGGCCAAATTGTCTGTGGCATTTGAAAGGGGTTCCAGGAGGCAGTGAGGAACCAGCATTACTTTTCCCCGCTGGCACCTTTGCTGTGGCAGCAAAAGCTGGACGTTTGTCTTTTTTGCTCCGGACGCTGCCGAAAGCGAAAATAGGTGCTTTTGAGGATGGAGTCCGCAGGAAAGCAGAGAGGGCCAAATTGTCTGGGGCATTTGAAGGGGTTCCAGGAGGCAGTGAGGACCAGCATTACTTTTCCCCGCTGGCACCTTTGCTGTGGCAGCAAAAGCTGGACGTTTGTCTTTTTTGCTCCGGACGGCTGCCGAAAGTCGAAAATAGGTGCTTTTGAGGATGGAGTCCGCAGGAAAGCAGAGAGGGCCAAATTGTCTGGGGCATTTGAAGGGTTCCAGGAGGCAGTGAGAAGCCAGCATCACTTTTCCCCGCTGGCACCTTTGCTGTGGCAGCAAAAGCTGGACGTTTGTCTTTTTTGCTCCGGAGGCTGCCGAAAGCGAAAACAGGTGCTTTTGAGGATGGAGTCCGCAGGAAAGCAGAGAGGGCCAAATTGTCTGTGGCATTTGAAAGGGTTCCAGGAGGCAGTGAGAACCAGC